>NC_048926.1:5931188-5940752 GCF_011077185.1 Oxyura jamaicensis | reverse complement strand
TTTTTTTTTTTTTTTTTTTTTTTTTTTTTTTTTTTTTTTTACTCCCATTGAGCTATTGTGGCATATACACTTTGTAAAAGAAAGAAGAATCAGGCCATTAATATAGTCACAGTTGTAATTGCATTTTTATTCATGCAATGCCCCAAAATGTGAAGTTAACAGCTTGTTATGTGGGTGTACATTAATAAGCACAATGGGGGTTCATAATAGAGCTTCTAGGTGCTAATGCAATATGAATTCATGAATTAATAATTGCCATCAATTAAATCTACAGCCAAATATCACCCAACAATGACTAACATAGGAGGAAAAGTCTCAGCAGCCTCTCTGTCACACCTCACTTGTGGCTGTTTCTAGGGCTTTTTCATGGTCTGAGGGAATAAAGTTTAGTGGAGGGAGAAGGAAAAGGTGAGGTATGGAAAAGCAGTCCCTTCAGAAGGGAATGAATTCTTGAAATTCAGATAGAAGTAATAGGAAACACAGGAAGACAAAGTCACTGTGAAATTCCAACAGGGAAAAAAGCCCAGATGGCCCATGGAAATGATAAAATTAAGTCTTAAATTGATAGTGATACTAAACTTGGGACTTGATTATCCTGACAGATGTGCAGGCGACTGCCATGAACTTCAATAGGAGGTGTGTGTATGATGGGGAAGTCAGACTTTAGAACTGCTGAACTGTGTTCAGATAAGGAGAGTGAACTTGAGGAATGATAACCTCTAGGTAAAAATGATAACTTTAACTTTATTTGACATCCCATGGCTGAAAAAATGTGAGTGACTAAGATGTTTTCACTAAGAAAAAATAAATATATAAATAAAATTTAAATAAGAGGAAGTCTATTACCTGGTGAAAGGTTATAGAAATTTAATGGAGAATCAGTTCCCTCCTCCACCTTCCCATTCTCCTCCTCCTACAAAGTATTGTTAAAGACCAGTTACATTTAATTTAATTACACTGGTGTGAGTGTAAAGTAACTCCAGAAAGTACAGTGATTTTACACCAGTTTGTACCAGCTTTATTGAGATGCAAATCCAGCTTGAGGGGTGTAAAGAAATATGAGATAATAACATAAAATGACTAAAAAGGGTCTTGTCTGAAAACATGAACAATAATTCTATGATTGAAAGGATGTGAACATTATAGCAACTTTAAGGGCTATTAAGCCAGTTCCTATGTGAATCTGTAGTGTGAATTGTATAAGCATTTGGAATGTGTTGATGATAAAGGGATTCATAAAAGTTGTTATGCTGATTTTATGTTGATGGATGTTAGAATATAAGGTGAATTATTAACCACAGGAAAGTGAGACTAATGTTTAAGTGCTGTGATATATGTGTAATTGAAAGCAATTTCTTCTATAGAACAAGGAGATTGTCCGCATAAGTGAAACAAACTTTGAATAAAATTCAGGTGAAGTGGAATCTGTTGGGTGTTCAGAGCTAGGAAACAAAGGGAAAATAAACTTGCCTGAAAAACAAATATTACTACTAGAAATAAATAATTTGCATTTAAATAGAAACTTCTATTCAGAAAAAGCCCAAAGCAAGTTACCTACTTGCTAAAGCATTTATAAATAATGCTGTATACACAGTAATGCATATACAATACCTTTTTTCTAGGGATCACATGTTTTTCTTGCAGATATATTTTCAGTCATACAGCACTCCAGTAAGACCGATATGATTGTTTACCTCTTAAGAGAGTCATGGTAAAGAAGACAGAGGTTAACCAGCTTTGTCGTGATTCTGATGAAGTCAATAGCACTCTTTTGCTAAAAAGAGTTGGGTAAATAGATATGGACTGTTTTTCTGAAACTAATACAAATACTGGCATTCACTCTTCTGCCCAAAGGAGTCAAAACCTGGCAGTAAATGATATCTAAGTATACAGTAATCACCAGAATAAGACACAAGAGTCCTGCTTTTCAGTCTTTGTCTCTATAGAGGATCATATGCCTGATTTTCTATTCCCTCACAGTAGTGATCCTGACTGATAACATCAAGGACTAGTACCTTGGAAAACCAGGTTACTGGCATGCAGTCCTCTGAGGATATATTGATGGGAAAGATACAAATATGGGGCTACATCCTATATTTGCTAGTGTATAGCTGACAGCCAACAGAGGTTCTTTCAGCTAGGAACAGAATGAATATTTCAGCCGTCTGATCAGCAGCAATAGAATATCGGTCCTGCTGAATAAATGGTGGTGTTGCAGCAATTTTTTAATTAGTAATTTGAAATGACTGGCATAATCATGTCTCACGAGCACTGTAACCATCATGAATTCATTTGAGTAAGTACTTTGTATAGCATCATGTGTTCTTTACCAAAAGATACAGAGTTAGTAGAAATTCAAAATCTCTGTGAAATCTAAACAGAGCCTAAACAAGGGGTGTATGAAGTTACAGTAATTTAGCTAAGGCTCTGACCTAAAACCTGCACATATGATGTTAATACTAATGGTGGTTTTTTTGTTTGTTTGTTTGTTTTTCTGATGATGAAATATCCTTGAATTATTATACTCATTCTATACCACCATTTAGCTTTGGTGATTTTACTAAAATTTAAGATCCAAGGTTTATACTTAATCCCAGCGCAGGAAACTGTTTTTTTGCTAGGACATACATCAAAAAAAATGTGGGGAAAATAGCCCAAATAAACCATTAGTTTAATGTAATAGGGCAGAGGAAACACCTTTGAAGGATAAGACATTTAAACAAACAAGCATCAGAACAAAACAAAAACAGTCAGTTAAGTGATTAAATAATATATCAAGTGACTTCTTCATTCTACTTTGAAAAGACTTAATGCTGGTGCATGGTTTTAACAGTTATTTGAAATAAAATAATCCAAGAAGCATGAAAACACTTATAATACATCAAAGTGATAGTTTAGGTAGAAAGATCAAAGTCAGCAAGCATTTTACGTATATTATTCTAAGTCCCATTTGACATCAGTCAGTAGGGGATGCAAGCCCAGATACTACAATTTTTCTAGAAAATAAACTGTTATATTTTATTTTTGGTTAAAGCAAGAGTTTTTTTTTTTTTTTTTTTTTTTTTTTTTTCAACTGTTGTGAATAATAGGTTGACTTTTTTATTTCTTTTCTTTCCCTTCACCTTCTCTACATGCAACCAGAAAGAAAAAAAAAAAAAAAAAAAAAAAAAAAGGCAGAAAAAGATGACCCAGAATTATGGATGTTTGGATTAGAACCTCTGGGATTTTTAGTACTTCACTGAGCTATGCTAACAGTTTTTGTCCATTTAGCATACACCTAATTTTTTCCCCATTAATTATTTTGACAGTGAAATAAAGGCTATTGCACTATTGCATTACTGAATATTGTTTAGATATTGGTGAATGGGATCAACCTTTTCAGTCTCACTACTTCAGTCTCTTCCATAAGCTTCACCTCTTTGGAAATGTATGTCAATTAAACTTTTGAGACTGATCCACTTATCAGAGCTACCAGTTGTTTCAAAGGGAGGGACACCAGGAGGAACATGGAGATACTCCAGATTGGAACATGGAGATACTCCAGATCGGAACATGGAGATACTCCATCCTCGGCTCTGTAGAAAACCAAACTGATAAGAACTGGTAAGACAACAGATGTATGCAGATGCAGAGACAAAAACAAACAAACAAACAAACAAACAAAAAATCACTAAAAATATTTTAAAAAACTGAACTGTTGATTATCTAGATTTTTACTAATATCAGAAATTATTTTGCATTCTTTGAAATTGTGCTTTTTGTTGTTGTTGTGGTTGTTGTTTTTTTTTGTTTGTTTTGTTTTGGCCAGTCCTGTATAGTGGTCACAATTCAGAGATAAGAAACCAAACCATAAAATGTTGAGGTTGCACATGGTCACCCAGGATAGACATATGAAGCCCATTCCTGTGCCTTCAGCACAAGAATGCTATTGATTGACTGCTACAAGAAAATTATAATGAGAAGCAGATGACCTCTTTTGCATTCCTGCTACCTTTCACTTCTTCCACCAGACCACATCCTTTGTGGGGGCAGTTGTACTATTCAGTGGAGACTCCTAATGCGTTGAGCTAAACTAATTTTCCAACATAATTACTCCTACTTAAGGCAGTTGCATTTTGCTGTCTAAAAGGAAATCAGTGATTCTGTGAAAGCTGAGTGTTACATTCCTGAAAGTTGAGTGTTTTGTTGCTGTTCAGTCACTCAGGAGTTTTTTTAATGCTTCCCTTTTTCATTCTACAGGGACAAACATTAATAATCATTCTGGAATTTTATTTTCCTTTGTCTTTCAAATAAAAATGGACTTTTTTGTCTTTCTTGTCTTCCTTGTGTGAACACTTACTATTCTGGGTTTAAATGGCTGGAGCAGTGCTGCTGCAGCCCCCCTCTGAGCCCCAGAGGCAGGAGACCTATGCTGGAGCACTTTGCTCCTGGGGGATGGATGGAGCCCGTGGGATGGAGCCATGTGGGAGCAGTTCCTGGAGAGCTGCTGCCTGTGGGCAGCCCCTGCAGGCTCAGGTCGGGAAGGACGGCATCCCGTGGGAGGGACCCCACGGGGAGCAGGGGCAGAGAGGGACCATGAAGGGGTGGCGGAGGCAAAGTGCTATCTACTGATCGCATCCCATTCCCCCATTCCCCTGCACCTCTTGGGGGGGAGGAGGTGCAAGAAATTGTATGGGGGGAAGGCGTTTTTTTCTCTTTCTCACTTCTCTAGCTCCTTATTAAGAGGAACATGGAGATACTCCATGGGGGGCTGCAGCAGCACTGCTCTCCTGCCAGCACCCCCCCATCCCCACCCCTGTGTCTGGGTCCTATTGGATAGTCTGTGTCTGGATCCTATTGGATACTGGGTTTCCTATTGGAAACCAGGGTCCCATCGAGATTATAATGCTGATGTCCTAGGAGCCTGAGCTGGAACTCACCTACACAAAAGCTACCATAAACCATAGGTAACATCTGTGAATGGTCAGTACAACGAATACTTAGAAGATGCTATAATAACAATTGCAGTCTAGGAAAAACAAAAAACAAAACCAACAAAACAACAACAACAAAAAAAACAATACCAGCCTCCCTAAAAACAACACCTACACCCCCTTCCCCTGCCCTGCCACTCCCCAAAAAAATCCAAGCCCTCCAAAATCCAACAACAACCAATAACAAAACTTATTTACATGCCTTGGGTGAAATGAGAGATGTCTTAGGAATTAGTGTGGAAAATAGAAACATTATTTATAATCGGCTCAAGGCAAGTTAGTTTTAGAAGATTTCTTTGACATGAGTCTTTTCTTCTGTCATGTACAAAATGACTCAGTGAAGATTTCTCTTTCTTCTCTTCCACTTTCTCTCTTTCTCTCCTTTTTCATTCCTTACATGAATGCTTCTTTATATACAGCTGAATGGATGTTCTCAGAGATAATTTTGAAAAGAGAAACAGTTCATCCAGACTGAATAAACGTATATGGGATGTGGGAACATGAAGGAGATTTATGTTAATTAGGTACCTAATTCATATTTTCCTGTCTGGTACAAATGCTGGTCAGCTGAGTGAAGTCTGTGATAGCACTTGCAGATTTCCTGGAATCCCTTTAAGGGAAACTTCAAACCTACTACACAACTTAGAAAGTAGTAATTTCACTAAGTAGTTTCTTCACTATAAGTGCAGAAGTATTCTGGGATTTGGTGTATTCCTTTCCTTACAGGAAGGTCCTGTCAATTCAGGAGCTGATTGCACTCACTCCTCTCTTCATTTGTTCTTTGGTGTTCTGTCTTACAACTACCTGTCTTCTGCACTGTGAAAATATTTATTTGACAAAATGAAAAAAAAAAAAAAAAAAAAAAAAAGCATTAAAATTTAATTTTTTTTTAGCTTAAAATTGTTATAGTTTTAAAATCTTATTTTTTCACACAATAAGTTGATTGAATTTTTTATTTTATTTTATTTTATTTTTGATAAAGCTAGTCAGCCTTGACCTACCTGAAAATAAGATTCTATTTTCATCAGAGTATTTCTTACAACAGCTACCCAAGCTATTTTAGTTGTCTTAAATTAGTATTATATTTTATTTTTAGTTTAGTTTAAGTAGAAATATCATTTATTGTCTCACTTGCTGTTAATTACAAGCACAGTCAGGAGGGTTGGTGATGAAAAATAATTCTAGACACCAGTATTTCAAATGATGGATGGAGCTATCTAGACTACTGGGAGTTTGGCTGCTCCAGGTGTCGCATCCAGGAATGAGAAAGGTGGAAGTAAACTGTGGAGATCAGAAGAAGAGGGGTTCAATTTCATTCCCTGCCTTTGATTCTGTGCCAGCCACAATTTCAACTCTGTGTCCTAGAGGTCTGCTCTGATAAAGACTCAAATTATTTTACAAATATGACTGGCATTTGGCCTTGAACTATCCCTCTTAACTTTAAGGCACCTCAACAGTGTGGAAGCCCAATGTGGAATCAGTGCAGTGTTTCAGTGTGAATCTGGTAAGAGTCGTCTTGAGCTGTTATTCATCTGGAATAAAGAGAAGTTAAAATCTCACCACAGAAACCATATAAAATAACAGCAGCAATTACACAAATTGATATCTGAACAGAGTCAATCCTGAAGACCAATTCTAGTTACCTTAAACTGGAAGTTTTTTTCTTCAATGCAATTACATTTGCAAATCATTAATAATAATAATAATAATAATAATAATAATAAACTTTTGAACTAAAATAGCACTCCTGCTGTGGGTATCAACAGTTTACCATTGAAAACTGGAAAATTGAAGCTTTCATTTTCCTCCTAAAGGTACTGGCTTAGATGGATTTATATCTTCCAAAGAAAATCATTCCATGCAAATTCCCACACTACTCTAGGTCTAGACTCGAATAAGTGACTGACTTGTGGCAAGGTGATCTGCACCATTGTGTTTTTCCAGTTGTCTGGTTTCTGAACAGTAGTGAGGGTGTTTTAGAGAGCAAAGGAGGTACTCTGTCAGGCAGTGAACAGAGATGAATCAAATGTGCTATGTAGAACTGCAAGTATAGAGATAGCTGAAAAATGTAATAAGAATTTAAGAAAAAGTCTGCCTTGTGATAAAATAGAGACTGCCACTGCATAAACAGAGATATTCAGATGGACAGTTCCCATGGGATTCTTTAACATGAGCTCTAACATCTGAAAACTAAATCTTCAGGACTGTACTAGGCACTTAATAGGCATTCTAGTTATTGAAAAGAAATCAACATGATCAATAAATCATTACCATCACCTGTCTTGGAGACCTATCTTAAAAGGGGATGAATAATCTCCCTCTATAGAAACAGAGGAGTTGTATGACAGATTACTCAGACATACACCAAAGGGGATGTATTTCTGTATTTGACCAAAAGAATCACATAATCACAGGATGGCTGAGGTTGGAAGGGACCTCTGCAGATCATCTAGTCCAACCTCCCTGCTCAAGCATTGTCCCCAGGAGCATGTCACACAGGATTGTGACCAGACACCTTTTGAATTTATCTAGGGAAGGACACCACACAACCTCTCTTGGCAACCTGTTTCAGTGCTCAACCACCTTCACACTAAAGACACTAAAGAAGCTTTTCCTCATAATTTCCCTTTGGTGAATCCATGCTGACTACTCCTGATCGCCTTCTTGTCTTCTGCATGCTTAGAGGTGGTCTCCAGGATGAACTGTTCCATCACCTTACCAGGGATTGAGGTAAGAATGACTCACCTATAGTTCTCTGGTCTTCCTTCTTAACTTCTTCCCCCTTTTGAAGACTGGGGTGACATTTACTCTCTCTCTCTCTCTCTCTCTCTCTCTTTTTTTTTTTTTTTTTTCAGTCCTTAGGCACCTCTCCTGATTGTCATCACTTTGTGCCAGGGGAAGCTTAGGTTGGATATTAGGAAGAACTTCTTCCTAACAACTGAAAGGGTTGTTAGGCATTAGAATAGGCTGCCCAGTGAAGTTGTTGAGTCACCAACCCTGAATGTATTTAAAAGACGTGTAGATGTAGAGCTTAGAGATATGGTTTAGTGGAGGACTTGTTAGTGTTAGGTCAGAGGTTGGACTTGGTGATCTTGGAGGTCTCTTCCAACCTAGGTGATTCTGTTATTCTGTGATTCTGTGACCCTTCAAAGATGACTGAGAGTGACTTAACAATGATGCCCACCAGGTCCCTCGGCACTTGTGGGTGCATTCCAGAGGACTTGTGTAGGTCATGTGTGGACTTGTGGAGGCCTAAATGATCTCTAACCCAATCCTCCTCAATGAAAGGAAAATCTTCCTTTCTCCAACCTTTCTCCCTGATCTCCTGGGTCAGGTATTCCTGAGGGTTGACCTTGGTAGTGAAGACTGAAGCAAAGAGGACAGTTCCGTATCTCTGCCATCTCTGTGTCCTACATTGCCAGGGTCCCAGCCCCATTCAACAGTAGCTTCATATTTTCCCTAGTTCTCCTTTTGTTATTGCTGTGTTTGAACAAACTCTTCTTGTTGTTCTTGACATCCTTAGCCATATTTAATTCCAAGAGGACTTTGGTCTCCCTCATCACATTTCTGCATACTCTGACAATGTCCATATATTCCTCCCAGTTGGCTTGTTCCTGTTTCCATGTCCTGTACACCTCTTGCTTATGTCTGAGTTTTGTCAGGAGTTCCTTGTTTATCCATGTGGGTGTCCTGCCCCCTTTGCTCGATTGCATAGGGATGCACTGTTCTTGAACATGAAGGAAGTGATCCTTGAATATTAACCATCTCTCTTAGACCCCTTTTCTAACACCAGTTCCCATGGTTCCCATGGATTCTTCCAAAAAAAAGTCCCTGAAGAGGCCGAAGTTAGCTGTCCTAAAGTCCAGAATTGCAATCTTACTTATTGTCCTGCAATAAGTAAGTAGTCACTGAACTCATGGAATTCCATGAGAAGGAATTCTCATGGAATTCCATGAGTTCAGTGACTACTTGGTAACTGTAGCCAAGGCTGCCCCCAACCTTCAAATCTCCAACAAGTCCTTCCTTGTTTGTCAACACAGGGTCCAGCACCACACCTTTACTCAAAGGCTCCTCCATCACCCATACCAGAAAGTTATCATCAGCTTTTTCCAGGAACCTCCTGGATTGTTTCTGTCTTGCTGTGTTGCTCCTGCCGATGGCATGGACTATACTGACTTCATGTCCTTTGTCTATAATGGCTTCTTAGACTTCCATCAGTTCAGCTGTAGCCACCTCCTTATTAAAATCTACATCTGAGCATCTTAATTTGTGAGCTGACTCCTAAATATCATTTGCAGATGCTGAAGTTCAGGTAGGTGAACCATTTCATTCCTCCCAAAGTCTTCAACAGCACACTGAGTAAAACCTTTTCTATTGTGTTGCTGCTCCAAATGAAAAACAACTTGTTGATCTTAATGTAGTTTTCATCAAACAAGATATACCAAGATACACCTGTGAACTGGTAATTACTGGTTATGTATTCTGAGAAGAAAAGCTGACAGAAGAAAGAAAGAAAGAAAGAAAGAAAGAAAGAAAGAAAGAAAGAAAGAAAGAAAGAAGGAAAGAAAGAAAGAAAGAAAGAAAGAAAGAA
>NC_048926.1:5907807-5921188 GCF_011077185.1 Oxyura jamaicensis | reverse complement strand
TCTCTCTTTCTCTCTTTCTCTCTTTCTCTCTTTCTCTCTTTCTCTCTCTTTCTTTCTTTCTCTCTCTCTTTCTTTCTTTCTCTCTTTCTCTCTCTCTTTCTCTCTTTCTTCTTTCTCTCTCTCTTTCTTTCTCTCTTTCTCTCTCTCTTTCTTTCTCTCTTTCTTTCTCTCTTTCTTTCTCTCTTTCTTTCTCTCTTTCTCTCTTTCTTTCTCTCTTTCTCTCTTTCTTTCTCTCTTTCTCTCTCTCTTTCTCTCTTTCTCTCTTTCTCTCTCTCTCTCTCTTCCTTCCTTCTATCTCATTCTCTTTCTCTTCTTTTTTCTCTTTCTATCTTTTTTTTTTTTTTTCTCAGTATCATTGGGTCATCTGACAAAGAGTTTTTTGCTCCCTGCACAGCCTTTGGCAAAACAAGAGATAAGCCTGTTCTGTATGTTGAAAATGTTTTGTCAAATAACTCATATGTGTCTGTTGATCAAGCTTTTAGGCTGGGATTAGACGAACATATCACTTTCCTGGAACCCATATAATATATGTGACATGTACAGTACCTCCCTTTTCATATATATTGTTTTATTATTTCCTTGTTTTTATTATCATTTTAATTCTTGGTCATCTCTCAGCACAAAAAATTCAAAAATGGAGTCTCAGGAACATACTTTCTCTTACAGAGTGATTCATTTTAGGGGAGAACAACACACTGCTCACAGAGTATGATAGTGTTGAGTCTGCTCCTGGTGTGGAAGGAAAAGTAATTCCTTTCCCTTTCCACTCTTCTTACCTGCCTAGAGGCAGACCGAGTTTACCTCCTCATGATCAGAGTACCTGTTTTACAATGTAATTTCTGTAACCTTATGACTTTATGTATAGACCTTATTCAGTTCACACCCATGGGAGAGCATAATCATTCTTTAACCTTTTTCTGCAAATAACCATATCTCTTACAAAAACTAAATGGTCCTAAAACCAAATAGGTTGGAGCATATGATTTATTTGTGGAATTAAGATCAGCAAAAGCTGTAAAAGAATGCTTATATAGTTCTGAATTTGGTTTTCTCTTAGATTTTCTTGCATCTTTTCTTAGGGAGAAAATAGCACTGATTACAAGTGAAAAGATGTAATTGGCACTGGAGCTGTGCAGAGTAAATAGTATGACTGTTTTCTGCTATCCTCTGGTCCATGGCATGTAGTGAGAACCCTTCTGTATTTTTGATGTGTTCCTGCTATCTTTTAAGTACTGCAACATCATTCTTTAACTCAAGCAATAGAAAGATACTTGTGGTTTTATTTAAATTCCCAAGGCTAATCAATATGCACCATTTCCCAGACAAGTTGGAACCTGTGAGTTCTGCACTGATTTATAGAAAATCAAGGAAGGAAATTTTATTATTATTATTTAAAATCTTGAATCTTCCAGTGTCAGGGACTTCTATGTTTAAAAAAGACAAACAAACACATAAGCAGATGTGTAAAGTGAAAGAATGTCAATAGTTTCAATTTTCTGCATGATCATCAAGTTCCTGGAATACACAGCTTTTTAAATCACCCACTGAGTTTTTGTTTGTTTGTTTGTTTGTTTTCCCTTTCCTTTTCCCTTTCCCTTTCCCTTTCCCTCCCCCTCCCCCTCCTTCTCCCTCTCCCCTCCCCATTCGCCTCTACCTCCCCCCTTCCCCTTCCCTTTCCCCTTCCCTTTTTCTCTAGTCTGGTTTTGTTGTTAATGTTTGTAATAGCCCTCAGTAGACCATGTCATTTAAATGGGGGGAAAAAAAAAGATGAAAGACTAAAACTGCAAAAAGAACACATCAAGGGCAAAGCCAGAATTTAGATTTTAATGAAGTGAGCAACATTTTACAAAGGCAAACTTACCCCGAGTCCTTCACAAACCTGATTCAAACATGTATTTAATGCCTTCGTTAATATAATTACTTTTATATTGAAGTTAAACACTCAGGGCTCTGTTCTGCTGTCACACAGTGTGTTACTCAGTTTTTCACACTCTTTACAAGCCTTGGGTAGGCTACATGTCTCTGCTGTGTGTGTCCCTAAGCAAACATATAATTTAGGTGTCTGACTATGTGAGCATTTCTTGCTTTGTTAACATATGCATGTACTCATTTTTTTTTCCCTTTTGCTCCACCTTTTTTTTTGTTGTTGTTGTTGTTTAGTTTTGTTTAGTTTTGTTTAGTTTTGTTTAGTTTAGTTTTGTTTTGTTTTCTTTTCTTTTATTTTCTTTTCTTTTCTTTTCTTGGCTTATAAAATCAGTCACTTTGGAAAAAAAGATATTACTTATAAATACTATTCTAATAACAAATGCTGCAATGAGGAAAAAATCTGTGCTCTACTTAATCTTTACCATGTGAAGAAGAATTTGAAGTACCTTGGCTTCACTGATGCTCTTGATTTTCCCGCATAGATACAGGGTTCTTTTGGTGTTAGGTCTCCCAACGTGGAGTCATGGTTGAGTTAAAAGGTAATTGTTCAGTACCAACTAAAAATATGTTTAAGAAGTGATAGCATACAAATTTTATTCTCCTCTCTCTCCCCCCATACACTTTCTAGACTTATTTACATGAGGGTGTGTATGAAAAATGGGAAACAAGAGAGGAAAATTATGTACAGGAGAATTTAGAAAGAAATCATTAAGCAGATGCCAGACTTTCTGACAGTAACGGAAAAGAAGAAAAGGAAACATGAGCTTGAGTCTAGAGGACAAATTCAGTATTCATACAATGTGTATTTTATGATTTGGAGCATTAAACAGTATTTAAATGAATGATAGAGATTATTATCAAGTATTTTTATCCACAGAAATGACAGAGAAATCAACCCCCACGATATTACCTGTTACATAACAGTTCTGTGTTTTCATCAAGACCCAAAAGCTTCTGAATAATTGTATTTGTCTCTCCTTGTGGAACAGACATCATTCCGTTCCGGTCAGGTAGTAGACCAATTTATTGATTTATTTATATTTTTACTACATATGAGCCATAGTTATGTCACACAGATATCAGTGAATTTCCTCAAAGCAGCAAGACTTAAGACTTATCGGTAACAAAAATAAATAAATAAATAAATAAATGATTTACCAAAATCATGATTCATAGCCCCCTTACCCACGTCATTGAAATTTTGGCTTAAAACTGATACTTGAAGGACTCTCATCTTTCTTAAATCTCAATTTATTTCCACAGACTTGACCAGATCCAACCATATGGAAATCTTCAACCCAGACATAAACTGCTTCTTCCAAGCTACCCCTATCAACTGTGTCTGCTAGAAAATCTTTCTATCAAGCAAGCTTACTACTGAGTCTTAAGGTTGTTGAAGATGATGCTCATTTTAATTTCAGATCTTCAGTCTGAACAGGATATTCAAGGTTATGAAACTTCATTACATAAGCAGAACTCAGAAATTACACAGTGTTGTTCCTTTATGACATTTATTTAGGGATTCTTAAGAACATTACTTCATTGCTTTTTTTTTTTTTTTTTTTTTTTTTCTTCTCTGTATCAGATCACGGATGAAAAATACGTATTTGTGGACCTGCTGGAAAACTAAATCCCTAAGTAGCAGTTTTACTGGAAAATATTCAATATATTATAGACCATCCCATTGTATCATTAATGTGTTTTAGAATGTCTGGAATGCTTCATTTCATCACCTAAACTGTGCAGATTTTTCTAGTCTGGACACTTAAGGTAATTGGGAGATTTATGAATAAAATTGTATTTGTACAGGGTAACGTATATTCTACAAAACTGAAATCTACCTGTAAATACCATGATCTTAGTCTTACGACTATTATCAGATTCTTGCCACTGAACAGCCTGACTGAAGTTGGTTTAGTAATAGGTGACTTGATGGCATGTATACACTGAAATACAAATATGGCCCTTATTGATGTTATCTGTCTTTTGGACAAAAACAATATCCCTGATACTAAGAAAATTTCCTTGTTGTAAACATTCACAGTTTTTTCCTTACCTCTTACAGGTCTAGGTAACTCTTCACTACCAGACACCTTGGATTAAACTCCATTTATTTATTTTTTTCAAGACAGGATTTGAGTCTATCCTTTTACATTGTTGAATGAGGAGAGACAGAGAATAATTTGCACCATCAAAAATAGCTGTCTTAGTTAACTTTGCCTCTGAAAAAACTCATCTTTCTCTTCAATATAAGGGCAGTGCAGATTATTAGTTTTGACTAGAAAATAAATTTTAGATGGCTAAACTGAACTCAGAAAACAAGCGATCTTAGCAGTAGTCCACTTTACCACTTGAACAGCTCATTCTTCAAGTTTCTCCAAAATCTTAAATAAGAAACAAAATTTAAGAACTTCTGCAGAGCTGAGGAAGGAATGGGAATAGGGAACTCCACCTGTGTTCTTCATAACAGGATCTGTAAACTTGAACTCCCTTCTTCCCAGCAGCTGTGGCCAGGATGACAGGAATCAAAGGTAGCAACATTGTAAGGGTAGATGAAGTAGGGAAGAGCTACCCCAGAACAACAATGGTGGTTAACAGAGCAAGTTAACAGGTACAGCACAGTATAACAATGAGCAGGTTGGGGCACCCAGGGAGAGCACAGAGCTCATAAGACAACGTTTCTGCAGTGAAACATTTTCAGTGCCTTGCTAACTGGTCTCAGATGGGGATATCTGTATATAAACCAGGCTCAAAAATATTCCCTTCCCCACGAAGCCTTACACAGTATATTAACTGCATTATTAGAGATTTTACTATCCTATGATATTTGTAGTATGCATCACAGTTGGAGGCAGAAAAAGAAATTTGGATGGACTGTTTTCCTTTGCTATATAAAAATAATAGAAAAAAAAAAAAAAAAAAAAAGAAGAAGAACACACATGGATCAGTTGTCAAATATAGAAATATGTCACGTTCTTATACCTGAAGTTACTATATCTGTATATTCACTTTACATAGAGAGATAAATTCACAGTTTTCTTTTTCTATATAACTTTTTTCATTTTATTTGGAACCCTTTGCAGCCAGTAGCTGATATTTTTTCTCTGTTTAAAAGCCAAAGAAAAGTTTAAATGACCTTAGAAGGCTAAGCTGTGTACTTGTAAGACCTCTCGTATGATCTCTAGAATTGTTGTTGACAGATAGAGCCTGACTGACTGAAAATCAATGTGATCAGATGTTTTTATGGATTATGGTGGCCTCAGCTAATTACACAAGATTGTTTTTCTAGATCCAAGAGGTTTCAAAGCAAACTTCAGGCAGCTGTATGCAGGATTAATCTGCAGACTTGACAGTTTTTCCTAATTATCTTTTATAATAACAGAAAATGGTTCATCTCTGAACTACTAGAACAAATAAGTTCTCTGCTACTATGCCATATACACATGTCCTTTGTTTTCTATATATTTGCTTTCAAACATTTTATTTGGTGGTTATAAACATATCTCAGTACATAGATTTTCTAGCTTGCTTAAGGTCAGAATCTGCCTCACCTGGTCTTTTCTCACTGTTGGAATTTCTGGTTGTATTTCTGATTATCCTGCTAGATCAAGAACTGCCTTTTGTCAGAAATGAGCAGGTCACAGCAGGAACCATTGTGTGTCAGGCACACAAAGACCCATCCCTGTCCTGGGCACCCTCAGGTTACAATGACACTCATCAAACCGTCCTTGTCACATCTGCCTTCCATCTTGGATCTCCAGCAACTTACTCACACTCACCCTTTGACTCATTATGTCTCTACTTATATGTGATATATTTTCCCTTTGCTCCCTCTCTGTCCGTGTGGGTAGGGGGTGATCAGGTGTAAACTGGAGTACCTGCAATAACTTTAATGAAATTTACAACAACTACGAATCTGGTCCTCCATACTTTATCCCTGATTTATCATTTTTACAACACTTCACTGCAAGAGTTTATGACAATTTATGTCATTACACAAATTATACAAATTGCCATTAACTGATGTAATGTACTATAAAGAATTGGAAGCATGAAGAAAAAAATTATTTGAATTTTTCTTCTGCATGTTTGCATTGCTTTATAGCTTAATTTATCAATTCAGTTAATTGAAATTTATATCATTAAAAGAAAATGCACTGAGGACGTGCTTTTTTCTTCTTCTTTTTGTGTGGTCTTTAAATTATCTTTTATTTATTTATTTATTTATTTCAATTGGACCATAATTGCTGAACCTTTTCTCTGTCAAAAGAGATAAGGTGAAAATGACAACCATCATTTCTATCTCTTTCCCCAGAGACTGAACATATCACCTCTGTGTTAAATTTACCTCCACACATCTTTGCTTTAGCCTTGTGCATTAATCCCAAACAATCACTTTAATTATGAAAATATAATACATTTTTTGGAAGAGGAATAACAACCTGTTTTAGTTGTTTAATCTGCCTCTATTTTTTTAGAGACCTTTCTTTCTCCATACAAAAATTATGGTGTGTCACTGTATGGTTCATCCCAAAGCTACCACTCCAGTTATTAATGATAAAATTACGTAGCTGTATTAATTCTCTATCATTGAGGAACACCATTTGTCAATCAGGTTATTTTTGTGTTGTGTGCTATAAAAATACAAATTAAAAGACTGTCCTTCCAAGAAGAGTTGCAAAGTAGTATAAGAGGTATTTATATCTATCTATAGACAGTGCCTGAAAAAAAAGAGAGACAATAACACAAATGCAAAAGACATTCAGCATATTCCCTGTCATCTTCCCATTACAGAGGCTTTCATTTGGAGGGCTGAAGGAATGGTAAGTTGAAAGCATGTTGAGGGAATTTAGGTTTCCTCTTTCACATGTGACCTTGATATCATATCAAATGAGTTTTTGAACCTTACAGTGAAAGAAAAATACTAGCTACATAGTTGGACTTGGGAAGTTTTACATGTCTCAAGACTAGTCTGAAATACCCAGTGTTCACAGACTGATTTTTCTCTTTTATTTAAGGAGAAGTTATAATTAGGATCCAGAAGATTACCAGCATTTTGAAAATTTTGGGAAGTCTCCTTCTATTCTGACTCATGTAGTATGCAAAAGCGACAACCTGATTCATAGATGGGACACGATAATTTTCCTTACATCTGATTGCAATGGATTTAGCCATACAGACCCTTCATGCATTTGTTGTAGGAGTATTGCTTCTTTAAATCACTTCAGACTGCTTCAAAGACACCTTTTACGCTCATTTAGTACAGACTATAAATGTATAAAGACCAAAAGGTTATTTCCACCTTTACACTAATAAAAATACCTCAGCATTAGCTGAGTAGTGTAGACTTGCCTTCTTGTGATGAGAATGACCAATGATGTTGCTTAGCTGTTTTTGCTCCTTTTGCCCAGCTATTGCACAATTTTGCGCTTGTGTTGTAATTTCTCTAGGGCAGACCTCCTTGAGGATCACTGGGCTACTAAGATTCATTCTTGTTTACATCTCCATGGTCCTATATGCTATTCTACATGAAGATCTTTTTGATAGGAGGAAGAGAAATGAAAATTAATCTCTAATTTAGATTAGTACTCTAGCCAATACAGTGCAAGAATTTACTTATTCTCCCTGTTTCTAGATAAAAATGAAAATGGTTGCAGTGCTTTGGGTAACATTGTCAATACACGTTAGATTCAGATGAAAGAATAACTACTTGCTGAGTCCCAGACATTCAGAGAGAGAGAAAGGCCCCAGGATATTCAGTCCATTTGTGACTATAGTGCATCTGTAGAGTAAGTGCAAAACAAGCATTTAGGTATCCAAAGATATTTTCTGGTGAAAAGATAAGTGCTTGAAGATGTCTACACTTGGATTTATTTCAACTGATTTTAGCTGTCTAGATGTTATCTAATTTACAAAGTAATTTATATAGACTCTAAATTCACTGGGGAGCTACAAAGAACTTATATATTTTACATTTTTATCTTTTCATTATTTAGTTTTATTATTATTATTTGTTTAGATAGGTAAAATTATGAGAATTTTATGACATCCTAAATGCTCATATGCAAAAGTAAGATTTTAAGTATTACCTGGTAAAATTATGTTTCAAAACTGTGAAAATACTTTGTTGATTTTGTTTAGGAATCTGCTCCTTATCACTTCATCTTTCATGTCCAGTTCTTCACATAATCATTTGGATCCTGGAACACAAATACTATTTCTTAGGTCTTCAGGGCTTTTCTTTTTTATTAAACACCCCTCAAAAACATAAATGCCTTAATGACTATTGTTCCAGGACCCATACAAACTGTCCAATAAGCTGTCCTAGCTCTACTGAAATAAATGAATTAACTGCAAATTACTTGGCCCCAAACACCTTAGGAACTGAAAAAGATTTAGGGAGAAACAATGGAAAGAGGAATAAAATAGTAATTGACTTTTACATTCAGACACAATAAAGCATAAATATGCTTCCCCCCCTACAATGCTTGTTTTCTTTGATTTTGATTTCTGCTCTTTATCAAAATAACAAACAACAACAACAACAAACAAACAAACTAATTAAAAGGAGTGATGAGTAAAAAGGCAAAAGTTAGGACAAAAACTTAACTGCAAATACAAAATATTTTACTCAAAGGATTAGTAAATTTGATGTAACTGTTTTTATTGCTAATTGTACTTCATTGCACATAAACGTGCACCTAAAATTCATCCACTGAAAATTTAGCCCATATGTAACACAATAAAAAAAACTCTAGGGAAACGTGATCATATGCTGTGATGACTTTCTAGAGAACAGCAAAAACAAAGGGAAAAGAGCTGCTCCTATTTCCAGATAGAAAGGACAAAATTAGGGAAAAAAAAAAATAATAATAATGAAATAAAAATTATACAAAAACTGACTAGCTTACAACAAAGTTCTTAACAAACATAAATGTGCTTTGTAAAATGAGCTAAACACTGTTATATGACTAGAGCAGGTTTCAGTGAAAAAAAAAAAAAAATGAATTTAAGTACACTCGTAATATCATTTTCCATTAAAAGTTATTTCCCCATTGTCTTTCAACAAGCTTACTCACTAGATTTTCAATTTTTACAGAGTTAGCTTTCACAACAGAGGAAAATGATACCATTCATACAGCCAATCACTGTGACAAGTTTCCATGAAGTCAGATTAGATGATCATAAGTAAAGATTTTGTTAAGTGGGAAAGTAGTTATTTATCTTATCTAAGGATGGAGGCCAAGGAATTTTGGAATAATTAAATGCAAATTGGGTTTTCCCTTTAACAAATATTCTTTCCTAAGAGTAAGTTGGAGGATAATATATTTCATCTATTTTTCCTCTTAAAATGACCTGTCTTTGAGGATATGCTTGTAAAATGAATAAAGAAAGTATGAGGGAATTAATGCAGAAAATCTCTTAGACAAAGAAAAGACAAGAAGAAACATTCGAAAAAATAAGGAAATGCAAAGGGGAAGACAACTCTTTTTTATTATTCGTACATTCATCTTTTTCTGTTTAGGAGACTTCCTTGAGGGACTAATGAGCCCTGGGAGCAGCTAGCTGAGCTTTCCCTGCAACTTGCAGCAGTTTGAACTGAACATATGGCTTCAAGTCCAAGGACTGCTCTATTTTTTTCCAAATTAACACAGCTGTTTGGAAGGTTCTAAAAAGTGAAATGAAGGGGTAAAACAGAATGTATGGGGAAAGGAAGAGAATTAAAGCACATACAGTAAACCCTATCTTTGTAACTTTACTGAAATTTGTAAGGTATTATTCCGGAGGAGAGAGGCAGAGAGTCTTATCTCCTGGCAACAATGGATATTCTTTCATTGTTATGACAAGACGCAATGCATACAGCCCTTGGATTCATTGCTGACGATGTCAAAGGACACTTTTGGTAGTAGCAGTCTTGGAAGTAGTGAAGAAAATAGAACTAATGTATTTCAGGGCATTTTATGCAGTCTTATGACAATTTGACTTCAGCATTGCCATACTTATCCACTAGCCATGAATTTGAGGCTGATGCTCTGGAGGTGAAGGGCACATTTGCTCAATATAAATTTCTTTAATGTAACCGGGGATAAAGCATATATCATCACAATACAATGCTAAGTTCTCAATTGGAACATTAGATTTTATTATAAATTCGAGAAAGTGCTTGCATTCATGTAGGCTGTACCACAACAGAGCAAAATAGAGTATATCCATAAATGAACACTTCCCACATGCTTATCCCCCTTGGTGTGAGGTATATACTTGGTATATACTTGGTACAAAGCTAAGTATGGGATGCGCATCCTCTTGTTGAAAGAAAACATTTGGAGGGCTGGGAAAACACAGGGTAAGATTTCACAATGCCCGGTGCATCTTTTCAGTCCTAATGGCTGCCATGCTTTTATCCTGATAATTGTCACAATGGCCCATAAACAACAACAAAAAAAAGGTCCATGATACAAGATTATCTCAATAATCTATGCACCACAGTTCAATAATTCAATACTTAAAAGAATTTACTATTTTTTTTTTTTCTATTTACTTTGTTAGATACAATATGAGCACTCCTCCGCCACACCACAATCCCCTGCCACCTTATTTATTTAATTTACGTACTGCTGCTTCTAAAGGTGTTCATGCAAGTGAATATCCAGGGCAGATCTAAATACCCATGGTTTTAACAAAAGGTTAACTTTTGCAGTTTGGCTTTTATACACAAAAGGACAGTTATAGGTATGCTCATTTGTACAGGACTTGCTAAGTATAAAAAAGGAACAACTGGTTTTGTACTCTTTGTAAATCTGATTTTAAAACAGTGGCTTAAAAGACCAGCTTACCCTCTCCTTCTTTCCCTTTTTTGGTATGTAAACTGATATTAATCTTTCAATTTGTGGCAGATGAATCTCAAAGACTTCTGATGCATCTGGGTTTTGTCGCTGCCAGCAGTACTCTAGTGTAGCCTTTTCAGCTTCACTTCACTTGAGGTTAACCCATCCTTCAAATGAAATACTCTGAGCCTAATTTGGCTCCACGGGGAATTCAGAATGACTCATTTG
The DNA here is from genome assembly GCF_011077185.1 of Oxyura jamaicensis. Lineage (NCBI taxonomy): Eukaryota > Metazoa > Chordata > Aves > Anseriformes > Anatidae > Oxyura > Oxyura jamaicensis. Next base: position 5,910,206 of record NC_048926.1, on the reverse strand, counting down.
ACACCTTCATATATATATATATATATATATGTATGTATATGTATGTATGTATATTTTCTACTCTCAAACTAGAAAACAAAACCTGAAAGAATGTCAAGTTTTAATATTATTCTTTGTTGTCATCTATACTGGGTGGTTCCCATTCTTTCTAGAGCTTCTGGATGTTGAGTATTTACAGCTCTAACAGAAATTAGTGATTCTGAATTTTTCAGGAACAAGCAGGTGGTTCTGGTTCATGAACCAAGCCAACATGCCAGCATCACAAAGAGATTTTGTTGAAGCAGGCTGAGCCCCCAGTCAGCACTAGCTGCCATGGGCTGCCTCCTACACCATGTGACATAGCTGCAAAAGTGTAAATATTGATGCCTCCAGACAGAGAAAGTCTAGATTCCCTCCCCATCTTTCAAACACTGACCAAAGAAATCTAGTTCACTTCTCAGTTAATGCAAAACTTAATTATTTGACTCTGTAAAGTGGCAAACACTTCTCTCCCTACTTTTCCCTTCTCTCTTTTCAAATAAAACATTTTGGAAAAGCACTGAAGAATAGAGGTCTTATCCATGGTGCAGTTGGGTTTTGAGCTTGGTGAACAGTGTCGTGCTGGAACAAAAATAATGGCAAGGCAGTTTTTCAAATAGGCAGCCTCAATTTATATTGATGAGACAATTCAAGGTAGGAAATGCTGCTCTGAGTAGAATGTGGCTGACAGAGCAGACAGCAAGTAAGAAATTAATAAAGTGGAAGTTGGCTATGTACAACTAGTTTTCCCTCTAGTTCCTAGGCTTATAATACTGTATGAAACAAATGCAGTGAAAAAAAAAAAAAAAAAAAAAAAAGTGCACAGAAGAGAAAAAAATGATACGTATGTGATCTTATTTGCAATAGAATAATAATAGGGAACATCAAGGTGAGTTTGGGATGTAGCAGGACCTCAGCTCGAGTTTGTCTCAGCTTGCCACACAACCTTACCATTATCTTAACACATTTAATTATTAATACCTTCACAGTGATGAATCAAAAGTGCTGCATTTGACTGGCACAGGATGGTAAGTGCTTTGAAAGTCATTATCCTAAATACAAAAAGATTTTGAATAATCCTTCAAAATGTCAAGGCACACATCACATCAGCAATTGTTAAATATTTCTTCTGAGGAAAAAGTTAATTTAAAACACTTTTGATGTTTAATGCCACTCAAGACAGCAGCTGGAAATTAACCCTCTGCATTTCCCTCCCCCAGATCTTTGTGGTCTCAGTATAATGTTCTAGGGTGGTAGGACATTTTCAATGCATCTTATTAAAAAGAAATCAAGGATGGCTTTAGGAAGCTTCAAGGATGAAAAGCTCAACCAAACTTCTAAATCGATCCACAGGAAGCAAGCAACTGGGGATATTTTCTTGTCAAATCTATCCATTAAAATTCTCCTTTCACTGCAGAAGATTGTCCTCCCTGCTGAGTGAATTTCACTGAGGAAAGATCAAGTTTCCTGGGAAGGATGACTCCCCCTTCCTTTGGGAAGGATAAAGCTGTTTTGGCAGCTTTTGCGATAGCTCATCCCCTTGCTTGATGAATGGGAATGGGAAGAATATGTGTTGTTAGTCTAATTTGTTGTTAGTATAGGCATACATATGCATTGTTGTTGAAAGAAACAAGTGCTTGAGTGTTTATAATAAGTAGCACCATGACTGTAAAGCTGTGGGTTGACCATGAGGCAAAAATAAATAAATAAATAAATAAATAAAATCACAACTTGTAAAATAGAGTTATGAAATTTATTTCTTTTGTGCATTGATCATTGAATTAAATGTATTCAATGTGCTGGTCATTACTCATTCCTCATTAAAACAGATAGAAGTTTTGCATTCTTGAGTATGAGATTAGTCCTCGGGAACAGATTTATGACGGTACTTGTCTGGGCACTGCTGAGGGCTTGCCTCTTATCTAGGGAAATTATCCCAATTCTAACTGTAGAATTTAAACCCAGTTCTAAAAGTAGAATCCCAAATCGTGAAACTGGGATTTCCAAAGATATAATTTTCATTTTTATGAGTACTTCTCTGTGCTTTTATACATCCATTCTTTTAAGTTATAAATTTTTCTTTCTTTCTTTCTTTCTTTCTTTCTTTCTTTCTTTCTTTCTTTCTTTCTTTCTTTCTTTCTTTCTTTCTTTCTTTCTTTCTTTCTTTCTTTCTTTCTTTCTTTCTTTCTTTCTTTCTTTCTTTCTTTCTTTCTTTCTTTCTTTCTTTCTTTCTTTCTTTCTTTCTTTCTTTCTTTCTTTCTTTCTTTCTTTCTTTCTTTCTTTCTTTCTTTCTTTCTTTCTTTCTTTCTTTCTTTCTTTCTTTCTTTCTTTCTTTCTTTCTTTCTTTCTTTCTTTCTTTCTTTCTTTCTTTCTTTCTTTCT
>NC_048926.1:5885816-5902807 GCF_011077185.1 Oxyura jamaicensis | reverse complement strand
CCTTCCTCCCTTCCTCCCTTCCTTCCTTCCTTCCTTCCTTCCTCCCTTCCTCCCTTCCTTCCTTCCTTCCTTTTCTAATTTCTTTATACCAAGCCCCTTACGAATTCACTGCACAGGAAAATGGTTGAGTCACCATCCCTGGAGGTATTTAAAAGATGTTTAGATGTAGAGCTTAATGATATGGTTTAGTGGAAGACTTGTTAGTGTTAGGCCATAACTAACTTGTTAGTGTTAGGACTAGGTGATCTTGGAGGTCTCTTCCAACCTAAATGATTCTGTGATTCTGTGAAAACAATGTCAACAACAGAATTTCAGGATTGCCATGCTGTTTTTAACTTTTCTTAATCCTACTGTAAATAGAGTATCTAAGGAGAAGATAAACCCCAGGTATTTACAGTGGAGCATTACTTTTGTTACTCTTTAGGTGAAAGTGTAAAAAATAGCAAACACACCATTAAACAAAACATTAATTATAAGCTTACAGATGTATAAGAGGAGATAAAGAAAAGCTATAGGCAGGAAAATGTTCTCAGTTTTAAAGATAATGATTTGCCACTAATTTTTGAGAGCAAGTCATTTGCTGAAACCACACATAATTAATGAAGTGTGAAGTTTCAAAAATGTTGTGAGATTCACTGTGACCTGAAAACCAGAACAATATTCAGAAATCTTAAATCCTTTTGCATGAGTAAAATCTGACTGGAAGTCCATGCTTCCTAGTGAAATTGCTAGTACATCCTCAGTCTGGATAACATCATAGAGTGGCCAGAAGATATCAACTGGAGTAAATCGCCCGTGATAGTCATAAAAGAAAAAAAGAAAAAAAGTTATATTAATTAAAAAAAAAAGAACCATGAAATCCCATGAAATCTCCACGACTCTGGTCCTCTAGGCATTCTGTATTCTGAGAATATTAGATTTTTTCATTTATAATAAATACAAGTGCTTGGCAAGGGTCTGTACTATGGAGGAGAATGTGGTGAAGAAACCTGGTGAGAAAAGTGAAGATGTGTAATGATAATCTCATGTGTTCTTTATTTATTTGGCAATTAAGCCTCTATCTTTCAAGACTCTGGCCAGCTTGGTAACTGAGCACCAGTCAGTAAAATCAGGCAGGTCTCAGAGAGACCTCCTTTACAGCCATGTTACTCCCTGTTATGGAGTGAGTCAGGATGAGCAAAATATATCTTCTTCTGACTCCTGTTGTTCTCTGCTCTCAACCTATCAAACCGGATGAGTTAAGCATAAGATTTTCAAACTGTCCATCCCAAACATGCTACAGTAGCTTCATTAACTCTGTTTTCAGAATGATGCCAATTTACTGTTTGCACTCCAGGACTTGACATGCCAGTCATGACTGCTCTAAGGGGTAGCAGAAGCCAGAGTAGGGGAGAGACACCATCACAGTTTGGCGGTGAAAGGACCCAAAGACATTGCTGGGACAGCCTGAATGTGATGCAGAACTCAGATCTCACAAGTCAGGTGTCAGGATCTAAAGGTCTGTGAACAACCCTTGGAGCACAGCTGTGGACCTCCAAGACTATCCTGTCACAAGCATAAGCAGAGTATACCTCTGTTTCTCCAGGCTGGATTCTCTATACATAATAGATAAGCAATATTTCTCCTGACTAGATGACTCAGTTTAGAAGGAGAAAACACTGAAACCAGGCAGAATAAAAGTAATAAATTCACAGTATTGGTACAGTGATAAACTGTACCAAATTCTGCTTCAGAAAATGAAGTATGTTGGGTGAAGAAGATGGGAAATACAGAGAAAAAGACAAATCTGACTTACTTGATTAATGAAATAAAAATTTTTAGTCCACCATTAATAGGCCTTAACACCAACCAACAGGACATAAGAAAGGGAGCATACCTTCATTCTAGGAAAGTAATTCATAAAAATAAAAACAAACAAACAAACAAAAACCACAAACAAAAAATTATAGTATTTTATATAATGTTGGAGGTAAAATAGACATAAAATGTTAAAATATGCACTGCAAAGCAACAAATTATTTACGGGTGTTCTGGCAGTGTTCTCAGTCTCAGTATTTAGCTCTATTTTTTTTATTTTTTTATCTTATTTTTTAAGTCCTTTTCAGAGATATAAACATTTTACTTAAGTATGTTTAGAAGCCTGCAATGATCATTTAATTAACTTAGGTCACAGAAGGAATAAGTGACTAAATAAAAAATAATAATCTAAGGGATACATGGCCTAATATTTCTACATTCATCAGTATTATATTAATTCAGAGTAAATAACCTGACATTCTACAGAAAACAGGAGTGAAATATCATTTAAATTTTCTGAGTTTTGGTGAGCTTTTTGCAACAGCAAAGCATTCAGTTGTTACAGACGCAGTTCAGTGAGGCACGTTATAATCAAAAAAGAAAATTAATATTAATTAAAAAAACCCTGCAATTACGATATTAAATAATGAAATCCCTCTCAATAAGGGAAAATAGCAAGGCCTCCTCTACAAATTCTTAAACACAAATTGAATGTTTTCTAATCAAACTGGCAATAATGAAATTAAGCGATACAGAAAAAAGTATTGAATTTAGCTTTTAAATTCTGCAGGCTACCTTTCATTTTCTCACCTTCTGACCACAGCAATCTGAAAATAAGGTGCTAAAACCATTGAACAGAAGAATTTAAGAAACCTGATTCAGCTGCAGATATGTAACTAAAATATTTCCCAGTAGATTCCATTGTGTTATTTATTAAATGTGTTTAGTTTTGATGAAAGACTGTAGAGAAGTCTTCTCATGTTAATTGCATGTCACATGCAACTGTAATGTTAAATACCTCATTAACTTTCTTCATGATAATGTTTGCACTTTCTGGTTGAGAAAAACATATACCAATGATATGTAGTTAGTTTGGTGCCTCGTCAGTCTTTGGCTTTTCTGACAAGGATAGTACTTGGTGTTGTGAAACGACCACACAGACACCAGGGTTCTTTGAGGATCAGTAACTGCTGCTTCTTTATTGATGACACAACTTAAGCTCTCTCTTACTGAGGGCCTAACTTCATCTCTCATATTGAGGACATAACTTCATTATCTTTGTTGCATCCCCATATTGAGGACAGGCTCCCCTCTTATACCATTAGCCCCACAGCAGTACTTTTCCACTAACTATTAATTGGTCAACAACTTTGCCTGGCAACAGCGAACATCCAGCCACTTCCATGCCTTAAAGGCTGGAGAACAAGTAACCCAAGACAGGCAAGACATCTCCTGAATCACCCTTCTTTGTTTCCTCTAAACTCTTCACATTCCTGATGGCCTCATCGTTAAGAGTCTGATGTTATCACCAACCATGGAGCTTGTCAACCCTTATGACCACACTCCCACAAGTTGGGACACACAAGTGAAGTGAATTTGGTTATTCTGAATGAAGCTACTTGTATATTTTATAGATTTGTCCATTTAAAGTTTGGCAGACCTGTCCCTACAGCTATGTGAATGAGAACCATATATGACACAAACCTTAGATTTCAATGTTTCTTTTCTATGTTGCCTTCAATGACTTTATAGCCTGTTTACAAAAGTCTCCAAGGAGCCAAACTAGAAGACATCACTCTGTAAGTATGCCATATTTGAATCATCGCAGTGTCTGTTTGTAAGTAAATCCTTAGCAGTTTAAAGGCCACACAGCTTCTTGCAAAGCAGAAATGGTTTCCCACGATCTAGCTATCCTTCACATTCAGGCATCTCATGCAATTACTTCAGCATTTGTGCAGTTGTAGCTGTGAAAAACAAGCAAATGTGACAGAAGCACATATAAGGTGCAGATCTGCTCAGCCAAGAAAAATCTCATCTAAGCTGTCATTCACAAGGAGGCTCTAATATCCGTGGAAATGCATTGTAGGCTTTGCTGCCTTTTATTCTGGAAACATTTAGTGCATTTACATTTTCTGTGAAACTCAATCAACTTTCCAGCTTTTCTTTTTGAACCTTTTCTTTTTCCCATTAGTCTGCTAATAATTGTTGCTTTCCTGGCATCCTTGTTCTGCTGGGTTATTATGCATTCCTCAGCATTGTGAAAAATTAAAAGTGGAAAAAAAATCACATGCTTTTCAGCTGACTTAACACTGCATAAAATGCTGAAATTATTAATTGAACATCTTGATTATAAATTAGGTGGAAATAATGTTGAAGAAGCAGCCCCTAGTCATATAGGTTTATTATTAGGGCTACGCACTGAATGATTTGAATTCCATTCTAGTAGTGGTAAATATAGTTATTATGGAGGATTGTGAGTGCATGGATTTTGGCTGAATGTCAGCTGAATCAAGTAGGATATTTCATCCATAATTTAAAATTGCATGTCCTAAAACAATGCCTGTGTTATCTCCTGCCTCCATCCTTGCAAGAATAACGTGATTATGATGTTACATAAGATAAGGAAATTATTACAGCCACTACAGAATAACTAATTGCCAATAAATACTGTTGTCAGCTGTCCCTCTGTGCAGTAGCACCCTATTGTGCTAAGCACTATAAGCTCACAACACTATGTTTGCAATGCATTTCTATGATGACTGGAGAATTACTGCTGCTATGGGAGATTTCATCATTAATGCTGGTTATGTTAGATGACCTTATATAGTTTGTTTGGTTGCCAGAGTCATTAAATGGAAAGATATTATTTAGGCTTCATGGATGTAGGTTTTACTCCTGTAGTGCATTTTACAGAACCAAGGTTTCATGATAAGAGTCACTCAGACGAGTATCACACAGTTTAATGTTACCTCATAAGTCATAATTTCTTTATCCTCCTGATTTACCTTAGTGTTGCAGATTGTATATGTGCTGGACTATTATTTGTGCTTTAGTATATACAACGCTGACCTTGGCAGAGTCCCAGGCTGGCCGAGCCTTTTAGGTACTACCATAATAGATACGTTAAACAACAGCTACAATTGTTGTCGTCTATCCAGATAGGCTTGCAGCTTAGGATCTGCTGTTTGACAAATGTGCTGCCTCACCACTGCTGCAGCACTGCTAGGGAACCCTATTCATCTTAACAAATATTGCAAAGGCAAAGGCAGATCTGATTTGAGGGAACTGAAAGGTCCATCTATGTTTGTTTGGGGGGCTCTAGAGGGTTAGGGGAAAGGTTCACCTGAGAGGTTAAGAGCTTAGCTCTGTCCTGGATTGAAGTAAACTCTTAAATCTGAACAGCTTTTCCTTGAGGCTGCAGAAATCTGATGAGACCTTTGGTATTTCAGATTTCACGATACGCTAATTCTCACTATTTTCTTTCTCTCCTTTTGACTCTAAGCTGCTTCTCTTCCTCAGATAAAAAAAAAAAAAAAAAAAAAGGAAAAAAAAAAAAAAAAAGTGGCTGGTGGAAATCCTGGTCTGTAGCCTGGTGATCTGCTGAACTTTCCTGTTTTTTCAGGTTCATCTGAGCTCTTCAGACTCACTCTTGCAACTTGCTTGCTGGAAGCAAGTCACTGGGAGTTGAGGCTTTCTTACGTTGGTAAGAGATGTTGAATACCTCTCAGGATTACTACTTGTATCCCAGACTCCCCTTCTGGATGCAGCAAGATAGGGGAAACCTGAGGAATGTAGGGCTTTATCATATTCTTCTGTGCAGAAAAAGCTTGTGGGGAAAATATCCAAGAACACCTAGATGCAAATACAAAAACAAACAAAATAACATAATTCTCACTCCTAGTCCTTCTCTAAATCTGTGTAAATCAAGTATCTGCCGCTTAAAGGTCTATACCTGAGTAAAGGAATAAGGGAATATTTCCCTAAATTGTCAGAAAAAAATTACCTACACAAGGATCCTGAATAATAGTTTAGGCAGTTCTAGAGGCAAGCACAGAGGATAAAAAGTTAAATTAACTACATGAATTTGACTTGAAAAACCATAAAAAAAAAAAAAAAAAAAGAGAGTTACTTTTGCATGATGCCATCAAACAAAGCTTTTTCTATAGGATATGTATTGCTGCTGACACAAAAGAGACAAGAAGAATATCACCGCAATTGCTGATGGAAACCTCACTCATATTGTCTAAGTGGGGATGTGTGGTGCGGTACATTTAAATGAAATGAAACCTCACTCATATTGTCTAAGTGGGGATGTGTGGTGCGGTACATTTAAATGATTCTTTGGGGTGTGTGTGTGTGTGTGGGGGGGTGTTATATAGTCATAATTTGACTATGTTGTCCCAAAATATACTATTTGTCACTACCCACTTTTTTAAGAGAGAGGCCTGCAGAATGTGCTCAGTGACAGCTGCCGCTGCCTCTTCTTCTTTTCTTCTTCTTTTTTTTCTTCTTCTTCTTTCCTCTTCTTCTTCTTTGTGTTTTGTTTATTTGTTTGTTTGTTTGTTTTTCCTGATATATGAGCAAATCTATTTGCTTTATCTTACTGATCAAACTTTATTCAAGATTTAGAAGTTTCTCGGGTGCTTGGTTTACAGCTATTTCTTTTGTTCTCATGGTTACATCAAATTACAGACTTGGTAGAGAGAAGAATTTTTCTTCCAGTACAAAAGACTGTTTTTTGTTTGTTTGTTTGTTTGTTTGTTGTGTGTGTGTGTGTGTGTGTGTGTGTTTGGTTTGTTTTACTAGTCAGTGTGAGGAACATCTGGAAAGAGTAAGCTTGTAGATAAAGACACATCCAACAAGTCCTCAGAATGGATTCATCTAGGAAAGTTAGGAAAAATTCAAATATTCGTTAAGAAATAAGAGCTTTTACCACAGAGTTGTCTGGAGTGATTTGGCATGGCTGTCTGATCATATAAAAGAATATTTCTTCAGTGATGTCCAAAACCGATGTTGAGGTGTTGATGCATGAGGTTCGTGCCACAAAAGGAAAAGGACAGCAGGATCAGCATGGAGCATTAATTGATAGTTAATGCACTTGTACATCTCCTCTTCATCTTGGCACCACTGATTCTACAATTTGCTACCATGAATGCTTCCCTGGTTGTGGAGTAGGAAAACATACATAACTTTCCCCTGAATTTATGACTGTGTACAATATGTTCCCAAGAATTAACTGCTTATCTGAGGATTTCTAAGTACTAAACATCTTCTGGTGGAATGCAAGAGGATTTGTCTACAACAACTGGAAGATCTGTCTGCAACCTCCTCATGAGGAGACCAGAGGGAGAGGCATGCTTTTCTCTGGTGACCTGCAATAGTACCCGAAGGAATGAGGTGAAAATGTGTAAGGGGAAGTTCAGATCGGATATCAGGAAAAGCTTGTTCACTGAGAGGGTGCTTTTTATCTCTTACTCCTTTTTTTTGAAAGTAGGTCCACAGTTGTAACATGAGGAGTGTTCCAGAAGTGTTTTAGAAAGTTCTTGTTGTACTAGAGGATATCATAGAACATTAATATGGTTCCTTCATCAATCTAAATTAGCTCCAAATGCTTCAGAGAAAAATGAAAAAGGACTACAATTAACAGAAGCAGTAAATTTCCGGTAAAATTTGAAAAACACAGGTAGATAGATTGTTATTCCAATATTTAGGTTTTGGTTTTTGTTTTCCCCATGAGGTACCATATTTTGTTTCCGTCCCCCAATACCTCAGTAGTTTTTGCCATTTTTAATATTTAAGAGACGTGGCATAGTGATTAACACTTGTTGGGTGGGTTACTTATTTATTTATTTATATTACTTTTTAAGCTTGTTTGTGCGCACACACGTGTGTTTGTGTTTTAGCTCTATAAAAATATGATCTAGACCTTCAAGCCTAGGGTTTATTATTTCACAACAGTTAACATCAGGCATTTGTAGAAAGGCTATAAGAAATCAGGGCATGCAGCAAATATGCCAGCATTTGGCAAGGGGTTTGAATACTTAATGAGACAGAGACTGCATTCACATGATCATAGTTAACAGCAAGGGACTATTCTTCCATATTAAACCTCTTGTTATCTCTATTTCAGCTCAGTATCTTGTATTTTGTAACAGGCAGTCCTTCTCTTGATGTCATAAAAATCAGAAGTAAAAGAAGTGGAGGAACTTCTTCCTTTCTGAAATTCCTTTTGATACCAGATAGAGCTGTACATGTTCATCATCGAAATCCTAGCAAAGAAGGAATCTGGGATCTGTCAGAAACCCAGACCTTACATTATTAAACAGAACCAAGAATCTTTTTGACATTCAAAGGCTCTTGTTTTAATGAAATATTTCTGATTATACAGCATATACGGGATTGCTAGGGAAAGTGTAAAAGCTGCAACCAGAAGTTCACCTAATGTGGTATCTGAATCAGTTAGTTAAATATGCTATTAAACTAAGTAATAAATAAATAAATAAATAAATAAAATCAAGGTAAACTATAACAAATTAAATCAACCCCTAAGTATGGTGTTCACCCCTCTAAATTTTGTCTGACTAAACATAAGTCAGGCAGTTTAATCTGAGTATTGATAACCTCTGCACCCAGAACTGAAAGAATGTAACTTCCAGATAAATAACAAAATTCATGAACAACAAATTCATCAATAACAAAAAAGTCATATTAGAATTTGGGGGGGGAGGGAACAGGGAGGAGGAGATGATCAGTCACCCTTTTCCAGTGCCTGTTTATCTCCTTCAACTACAGAGTCTAGAATCACAGCTTAAATTTGATGCTTAACTTTTAGACAGATAAAATTAAGTGAGATGAGTCTTACTCTAAATATCTACCACCCCATTTCTTTTCTTCATGGTTGGATTCATTGTTGTTAATGGTTGATTTCACTTTCAGCTCTTATACACTGGCAAATTGCTCTTACTTTCTGTTTTTCTATATTTCAGGGGAATATTTATACTGAGTAAATAAAACATTGCCCAAATTACAGGAAAATCAGTTTTCTGTATATGATTTTAAAACTTATATAAAACTTATATAACAAACTTAGTATCTCAGTTGTTCTCTGAATGTTAAAAGAAAAATAAAAAATGGGGAGAATTCAGGGTGACTTTCCTTGTAACCTATTTTAAAAGTGTAAATGTGCTATGCTCCTGTTCTCCTTATTCATAGATACAAAGCTAGAGTTTGCAAAGACTCACTTTTCAGAGATTATTTCAGACCAGAGAAAGCTGTCTGATTCCTGTAAACAACAGCCCAGGGTAAATCAACATACAGTTTGGCTTTTTGATTTATAGCAATGAACTGTTTTGTGTAAATCAACCAATGATCCTCAAAGAAAGGTGCCCTGAGGCTTTAAGACAACTGAGACGCTGCTTAGAAACTGACTTCAAGTGGAGAAACCTGGTTGAAATATCATCTCCCTGGCTTGAGCAAGCTTTTTATTTTTAATTGAAAGTAGAAGCACTGGGCTAGAATATAAAAGGCAGTTCTCTGTCAAGGCCCCACAGCACCACATATTAACATCTTTTATTTATTTATTTATTTATCAATTAGTTAATTTCCAGTTTTGGAGGGGAGATGTATAGCTGGGTCTATTCCACAGTGCTCTAATATAAAATAACCCCTTGTAGTTACCCGTGTCAGGAGGTGAACTCATGCCACATACTTCTTGGTTGAGGTTCAACATCAGTGTGTTCTTTTGGTGCAGGTAAACATAAATGAGTAGTGGAGAAGATTACAAATGTGAATATATGTATGTACTATTTTCATTTTTTATTTTACTTCTGTTGAAATTTTGGAAATTCCTGCTTTCACTGGAACCCAAATATATTTTTTGTTGTTCATATCTTCTGTAAGACTTTGTGCTGGGCAAATTATATCCACAGCAGCAGAGCATCAAGGAGTGACTGAGAAGCAAACAATTTCATCACAAAAAGAATTTTTAAGAGGGATACAAGCTTGTGTATTTTCCATTCCTCCCATCTGAAGGTCATTGCTTCTGTTTTGGGATGAACAAACGAAGAAACTGATTCATGAGAAAGGACACCTCACAAACCAACTTCATGTTAAGTTGTGTAAGATGGAAGCTGGCAAATGTCACCAGTGAAGACTTTCTCTGAGAAAGTACAGCCCCTGCCCCCGACCCCCCCCCCAAAAAAAAAAAAAAAGAAAAAAAAAAGAAAAAAAAAAAAAAAAAAAAAAAAAAAAAAAAAAAAAAAAAAAAAAAAACAGCCAAACGATTTTTTCCTTGTTCTTGGTTGATCAGCTTCCTTTGTCCTTCTTTTGAAAATACCAGTTGGTAAAGTACAAGCACAATTCCATTTGGGGGCATTAAGTACAGACTCAGAAGTATATCCCTGACTTTCATTTATCTCTCAAAGTACCAGTCCTTCAAAGACATTTTATGTGGCTTTCTGGGAGTGTGGAACAATCTTTCTGACTGACAGCAAGTACTTCAAGTTGCTACAGCTAACAGCATTATTTTCTCAGTTCACATGACCAAGACTTGAGACCCAATGATAAAATCCTCAAATATTTTGTGCAGGTAATCTTTCGTAAATAGTAAGAACAGTAAGAATCTATCTATTTATTTATTTATTATTAAGGAAAAAAAATAAAAATATTTATACAAAACTCAGAATTTGTCACTGCAAAACCAGATCTTACTCACACTATAAGAGAATTAACAGAAGCACAGATTTCAATGTCTTTTCTCCAGATGCAAAAATTTTTACTGCATTCTGAAATCTGTTAAAATAAAGTGGAAGGAAAAGAAACAGGCTTCCTCCTGAAGATTTTTTTAGCAGTAAATGCATTTATTTATCAACCTTCAAAACTGGATATACCTGCTCCCTGTCGTCTCACTTAGTACTGGGAATTATTGCTGAACAGAAAGCTTATTTAATCTATTATAGTCCAGAATTTTCATCAAGCTGCCTAATTAGACTCCTCTCTCTGTCTCTCTCTTAAGAAAACAAACCAAAACAAGCAAACAACAACAACAAAAGAAAAACAGAAATAAAATACACCACAAAAACAGCATAATAAGAGGTTTCATCATTCCTGCCAAGATATATGATGTTTTCAAGAAGACAACTGTGATGCAAGTAAATATGCAATGCAACATGATATGTTTACCTTGTGTCTTCCATTTGAAAGTGGGGTCAAAGCTTCATTAGTTCAATAATATTCCAGGGAACCTTTAAAAACTTCTAGTAAGGACATAATATAGCAATCTCTTGTAGCTATAACCTTCTAAAAGTTAATTTATATATTTAATAAAGATTAGTCACCTAGACACCCTATGAAACATTCAGATTGCTTTACATGAAATAATTCCCATTTTTGGAGTCACTTTCACCAGGGAACTACCGCCACATAAAATTTTAATTGAAATTGTTTGGTGTCAAATGGGAGAGGGAAATGGGAATAGCATCTCAGTTGTTCCAAAGAATAACCTCATTTGTCATATGAAAAATATTACTTTATGAAAATACATGAAGAAATAATGATATAATGCAAGCAAGCAAATAAGTATGAACTTTAAAAAATAAAGACTATCCTAATTATAAACAAACAAACACCCCCACCCCTCCACCAATCCTCCCTCTCCCCATCAAACAAACAAAACCCACAAGAATTCTGAGATGCATATCTGACATTAAAGGTTTCCACCTAAATGATGAAAATCAGAAATATAAACATAAAGAAGGACTGATTTAATTGAGACCACCAAATAACTATTACTTGCACAATAGTTTCTGCCTCTGGTATGGCTTGGAGTTGCTGGAGTTTTTGTTGCTCTGCATGGAGCATGCTCCTGCCAAGATGGACCAGTAGCACCATCAGTACTCTATACTGAACAGTAAAAATTCAATTCCTGACAGAGCAGGAGAGATTTCAAGGTTCTGTGATGTTAAGACATTAAGACCTCATCATTCTGTACTGGAGCAATCTACCTGAGGTGATTTTGGGGGGAATTTTTCATCTTATGCAGTTCAGCATTTCTATGCATTTTCTGTTGAGCATTTTGCTCAAAGACCCAGAAGATGCAAGTCTGTAGAGGTCTATTGACTTTCACAATGCTACTCTGCTCATCAAAAATCTGGTCCTTGGGAGTTTTAATCAACTACAAACACAAGAGTCATGGGAAAAGCTCATGATTCCAATGAAGTCAGAACAAATTTTACTATTAACTTTAACAACAGTATTTTACTGCATTTTTAAGGTTACTCTCAGACATATCAATTAACTTAACAGAAATATTTGGGTAAACAAAGATGCTAGAGAGAACACTTTGCAAGATAATTCCCTAAATTATCCTGATTACTACTACATCATATATCCTAACAGAATATGGACAAATTAGAATTTTAGAGTTTGTAAGCAAAATCAAGCAGTATAAATATTTATTGGAAGATATTACCATGATAATAGTAATGAATCTTTGTGATCAAAATACCAAAGAATTCTAGGGAAAAAAGAAAAAAGAAAAAAAAAAAGAAAAAAAAAAAAAAAAAAAAGCACATCATCCATATTTGATTCCATCGGCTATATGTAGAAGGTATGTAAAAGGACATACTTTCTGGGAAAACAAAATAAGTCTGAAATTTACACCAATATTTTGCCTTTTTTTTTTTTTTTTTTTTTTTTTTTTCTTTAAAATGTTGAAATGAAAGGCAGATAAGAAAGAAAAAGGAAACCATGCAGGTGAAAACATGCAGTCTCTTACAGGCAATCAGACGCTGTTTGTAAAGGTGTCTTTCTCCAGCTGGAAAAATATTGAGCTAAACCCCTAACCTTATTGAAACAGAGTCAAGAGATTATGAATATCAGTCTCTAAGGAATCAACAAACATACATGGGATTTCTGTTTGAACAATGATCTAATCTGTGGTTTTATTACATACTATTGGTAAAATCCTAGTTATGTTGAAGTCACTTTTATTTTTTCTTCAATGATTCTGTAATAAAGAACCAGGAAAAAAAAAAAAAAAAAAAATCAAACTCAATACTAAAACAAACCTAAACAGAATACATCTTGTTTGGGAGAAAATTGTGACACTCTCCTCAGGTAGTTCAGCACCTTATTTAATGAACAATGTCACTGAACTCCCTGTGAATCATCTTGTGCAAAAAGCATCAAAATCTAATCAGACATTTATTTTGTTGTTGTTGTTGTTGTTTGTTTGTTTGTTTGTTTTTCTTTTTCTCCCATATGATTTTTTTTTTTTTTCCTATATTTACATTACCAAAAAGTTCTAGCAAACACCAAAACTTTCAGGTTTATTTAGAGAACAAGAAGATTTGTAACTAAAGTGAACAAACAGACAGATCTGTTTGTTTCAATGAACATGAAGATGTCCCATTCTGAAGGACAAAAAAATATATGTAAAGTTTTCCATAGAGCATGAAAATAATTTTATCATCTCTAAAATAGATAGATCTCTTTGTCCCACTATCAATCCACTCCCCAACCCTTTCATGCAAACATAAAATTTCTCACCATCTTGGCAGAATTGCTTTGGTTTCCAATTCATTATTCTGATATGTTATAGAATGTCAAATGGGTTTCTACGTCCCAGTTATGTGTATGACTATGTTCTTTAAAGCATGTGAATATATGTTCTAAAGTTCAGGTTGCATTTATACCCACTGATCAACTAAGTCTTACAAGCATCTGTGTTCTTTCACAGAGATGACAATTTCAGGATATATTCAAATTTTAAGTCATTTTGAGATGAAGTATTTTGAGATGAACAGTTGTATAAAAATGTAAGACAATTACATACCTCTGGTCAGCCATGATACAGGACATAAAGTCACCATACTTATGACAGCTGCCTGGAAAAATAACACAGGTCACATCAAAGTCTTCAGTAGCTAGTGACTTTGTTTACTCCATTTCAGGTGCCAGGGTGGATCCAGTCCAGCCCAGGAAGAATGAACTGGCATAGATGGAATGACAGACATTAGGCGTAAGTACTTTTTATATCAAGCCTTTGGCAAGTTACTTGTTGGAAAAATCTGTTCTCATGAACACAATCCAAAATCTGCAAGTTGTGCTACTAAGGCATATGATAACTTCTACTATCCAGGGATATGCTAATACCTACCATCCTGGGATACACCAAACCACTGCCAGGATAATGGCTCATTCCAGATGCCAGTCAAGGTCCTTTTTGACAGCCTTAGGGCATTTCAGAATAAAAGGCATTTTGATTGGGTTGTTCAGAGATGAAGTTCTCATATTTTCATCAGAAACCTTGTAAATAACCTTTGAGTGAAAAGAGAATGCAACATTATATGACTCCCCTCACTCAGTTTGACTTAGAATTACGCATTTAACCCCCACGTATTGCATCTAATACAAAAAAAAAAAAAAAAAAAAAAAAAAAAAAAAAAAAAATCCCATGTGCTTGTATGCCACATGCGGGGGGGTAAAAATAACAATTTTTTAAAAATGGAAAGGGGGAAATAAAGGTTTATAGTTTGTGTGGAACTCTAAATTAAAAAGTTTGTTACAGATGGGAAGAAAATATGAAATATAATTAGCTACTACACTTAGTTGATTATTCAGTGAAATCTTATAGTTGGTTGGATGCTGTATTCATGAAGCATTATTAGGCCAGGTCTAAATTATTAGATTATATACCAGATAAATTACTTAATGTATGCCTAAAGCTATTGGGAATTTCATTTCTTGTGGTAAAACATAATACTAGTAATGCTAACAACAATAATAGCTTGTGGATTTAAATTTTTATTGCATATATGAAATTCATGCAATCAGTTTAAAAATGTACCAGGACTAAATTCCACTGGGAGGAATTTAGGAATTTAGGAAGGAAAGATCAAGGAATTGATTGCTTTTCATGGAAAACTGATTATAAAATATTCTGTGTTTATTTTGCATGGGATTCACTCATAACTATGGGAGTCACAGGTGAGAAGAGAAATGTGATCTTCCAGAACAACAGAACTGATAAAGTTCATTCAGGTTTGAAAAGAAATTTCTGAAAAAAATTATGAAATGATAAAACCTGAAGCTACTGTAGGAGGTTTAACCAGTACATTAACTAGTAATTAGCCTTAATTAAATGTAATTAATTTCACGTAATATTCATCAATTAATATCAGGTATTTGAGTAATATTAATACTACTTCATATTAATTAAGATGAATTATTATTAAAATTTGAATAACCTACAAGGATGCTAAGGTGATTTTTTAATTATTTACAGATTTTTCATCAAAATTGCATGGTTTCTTAAAGCATGAAATAGTTCTAGGCCACTCAGAGTTTCTCATATAGTTCTCCTTTCATGATTTGTGTGATGCATTAATATGGTATCAGAAGTTCAGTTTGCATACCTAGCTAAGTTAGCTAGATACAAATAAACTGGTTTACTTCATTAATGTGTTAGCTTGTATTATGGAAGCATGAAGTTAGGGTTGTGAAAACTAAGAAGTCACCTTTTATCTTCAAGTCTATTTAGACTGATTACAGGGACAGGCTAATGAGTATGTACTCCTTCTGGGATTAGGTTACCACTGCTGAGTAATATACTCAATAAAAAAAACAATTTACCTCACAATAAATAATGTTTTTTAAACATACCTTTCATATACACCTCAAGAAATGCAACTTCGAAGGTCTGCATAATGCACATGAAGACCTAAGGCAATGAATGGTTAAATGACCTTCACCAGGAGGTCTAGGAAGTAGCAAGGACAAGAACAACTTCTCCAAGTTTGACACTAACACTGCACTCCTTGGTCATTTTTCTTCTTCTGCACTGCTTTTTTTTTTTTTTTTTTTTTTTTTTCTGGCACAATGGTTTGTAGGAGAAACTCTATTGCCTACATGGTATAAAATTTCAGACTAGATGTCCTTTTTATCCTTGAGAGACAGGAATGTCGAGGAAGCTATAAAAATATAGTACAGACTTAATAATAGAATTTGTGTGTACAGCTTTTACTCCCATAGTCTCACTAGAAAGGTGGTGTTGGGGTGAGGGGGGATGGGGATGGGGTAAGAGAGGAAAAAATAAAATAAAAACAAATAAAAGCAAAAACAAAACAAAAGAGACACCCTACACATGACCATAGAAAAAATAATAATAATAATAATATTCAGTCCTATTGACCTTGTTCCTTCTTATCATTTCCCCAGATTATATAGTTAATTCTTACATATATCCCTGGGAAATAGAAATCTTCCCAGAGATACAGCATGAAGGAGAAACACTCGATGGGCCACATTACAGCAAACTCTATTGATCTAATTTCTTTTACTTGTAGGCATGATTGAGAGCTGAAGTAATCGAATTTTCATCTTGTAGTCTGACATTTTATTTTCTAAATTTTTTTTTTTTTTTTGGTGCTTTGTTCTTGAGACATGCTAAACAAACAAAGTTGAGACTGAAGCAGAGGCAGATGCAGTCTAAAAATGAGAGCTGAATTCCTACTGTTTTTCTTACTGTCGGTTTGGACCCTACATAGCAATAAAATCCTTCTGGGTCTTTCCACAGAACTGGTGAAATGATAAACCAGTGATTCCTTTGATGTTGGATTTAGTCCTGATGATCACATCTCTCACTCAATCTCCATAACACCTGTAGAGCCAAATCTGCACTTAGGTTAAACTTTAATATATTGCATGTAGGTGTCCAGCAGAAATTATAAAAAGATGATTTTCTATGATCATCCAGAAGTCACTTACCATCTTTTTTCAAAGACCTTAGGGCAGAAATCCTAGACAGTATAATGAAGTCATTTTGGAAAATCATAATATCTCAGAGTGTCTTACTATCCTTGTACTCTGCTGTCAGAGGACATGATTGAAGGTCCACAGATAGGTCAGTTATTACCTTATCAAAAATCCCTTTTATCTCTGCTGACAATTTATAATCAAACAAGAGACATGCAGCTGTCAAGACGTGGCCAGGGACACATACTATGCAGGACTGGTCAGAATACAAATGATTATGTAAGATTGATCAGGTGATTCTTTTATTTATTTATTTTTATTAGGATCAATCAGGTGTTTTGTCCTTGAACCTGGCTATTCAAGGAGTGTATCTACTGTTGGTGATGACCTTATCTTAAACAATCCTTCTTGGTGTGCTTTTTATTTATTTATTTATTTTA
>NC_048926.1:5881072-5885716 GCF_011077185.1 Oxyura jamaicensis | reverse complement strand
TTTTAGGACCCAAGATGAAGTGTGTTTGAAATAATCTAAGAGAAAATATTTGTGAAACTTGCTGCAGTAGTATTGACAAAGTGATCGCAGCCGACATCGTGATGTTGAGGGGGTGTGTAGTTTTGTTTGGATTACACTCTTGCATTCACTTCAGAAGTGATTGTCCAATACAAATAGGACTTCCATTAAATTCATAGCACTGCTGGTTTTACCCCGGATTAATGATTTACTGATTGTGGCACCAGAGGGCTGGGGCTGACATTTTGAAGAAGAAATGTAAAAACACTTTGCAACAGGCAAAACAAACTTTGCAAAAGACTTTCCTTTGAAAGAAAATGGTCTGCCTCCAGGAATCCTTTATTTTATTATTATTATTATTATTATTATTATTATTATTATTATTTCAGTCCTTAAAAGTGAATACCTAACTTGGTGAAACAAATAGGAGGGTAATTTTTTTAGCCAAACACCTATTAATTTAAATATATATTCTGTCTCTCTGAGGAATTTATTATTTATTTAATATGTGACACTTGATTGGTTTGCTTTGGTGAACATGAAAATAAATACCTATCCACACATTTTTGCATCAAATTTATTAAATCTTGTAATTAGACAAAGCAAGAGGAAAAATCTAATTTAATTTCTCTAGTATGTTCCAATGGTCAAATAGTACAGAGATCCTTAACTTAGAAACCAATTTGTTTGTCCAACAATTCTGTATTTCTCTACCTCTCGCTGAACGCAAAAAAAAAGCTACACTATTTAGTACAGTATTACGAATGAACTGTTTTATATACAGGCTTTATGGTATTGGAAAATATGTTTATAGGCCCCATTTCCTCTGTGACTTGCAGCCTGCTTAGCTCTTCTGAGCTTAACAGGACAAATTCCGTATCTCCTCTAAATGCCTTGAAATCAAAGTAATTTCATTTTCATGATGCAATAACTCTACTATTATCTCACTTAAACAATTTCTGCGAAACTATTCTTCCTTTCTTATGATTGAACTGACCTTACAATAACTACAGAACAGTTTCCCACATGATAACTCTGCTGTTCTCTTTCTTAAGCATCCTGAAAATATTTAATTATTTTAGTTACAACATTTAAAATCTGGAGGTAATCTATCCTTCATATGTATCTCTAATTTTGCTCTAAATTTATTCCAGAAACTTAGTAAAAAACAAACAAAACAAACAAACAAACAATAACAACAAAAACAACAAAAACAGACATAACTGAATTTCCTGAAGAATTAGCTGTAGAAAATTACTCCATTTTAGTAAATGGAAATGTTCCTTTCATCCAAAGAAACATATTTTTACTACCATGCCTTCTGTCACCTATTTAGCTTTAATTCATATTTAAAAAGTGTATTTATTATCTCATAGCTAGGAAATTGTTAATAAGGGAAAAGAATAAAAATTGCTCTTTACAACATTCCCAGGGTAGGAGATAACAAAGCCAATAGGATTTAAAGTTAAATGCAGACATAAGTTCTTTCTTGAACTAGCAACATACTAGGTTAACAATGTGAATTGCATTTGCAATATATCCACAAATAAGTGGCACACAGAGAGAGGTGTTACATATAGACATATTTAAATCAGAAACTGTTTACTTTACATTTTGTTGGAAAGGCTTCTCATAGATTTACCTGGGTTAGGAAAGATCTTCAAGACCATCAAATCCAACCTTCAACGAGACCTACCAGGTCCCATCACTAAATTACATCTCTTCCACATGTGTCACATCCACATGTCTCTTACATACTTCCAAGGATGGGGACTCCACTACTTCCCTGGACAACCTGTTCCAGACAATACTGAAAACAAAATCATGAATATCCTCTTTATTTACTGCATCCAAAAGATAATAAAGGAACTCATTTCCTAAAATAAAAAGACTACAATTACATAAAGTATTTTTGTCAGCCAGCACCTCTCTCAAGTGTAGGACAGGCATGTTTTAGGAATGTTCTCGATAAGAAGAGTTGTTAGAATTTGGAGTTTGCTCTATCAGTCTCCAGATTTATAAGCCTCCCTTTGGTAGGTAAGATCATGTGTATGAACAAGGACAATAGCATGACATTGATTTTATTTAAAACAAATAAACAAGCAACAATAACAACAACAACTACAACTTTTCAAAATCAGTGGAAAACTGTGTTTAAAAATTTAAGATATGCCATAGCACTAGAATGTAATATATTAAGACTTGATCCAAAAGACCCTTAGGTAAAGTTTCATCTAGCTTTTAGTTTAGTTCTTCTAGTTCTATTTTTTTTTCTAAACTTTCTAGTTTAGACATCCAGATAAACTAGATATATTGATTTTTTTTTGTGATCAATGTAGAAAAATAGACACTATTTTATTTTCCTCTAAGTCGTGATTTATCCTATGTATCCAGACCAAGAGTGTTGAGGGAAACACACAGTTAACAATTTCTTCTCCTTATTTGTAAA
Organism: Oxyura jamaicensis; assembly: GCF_011077185.1. Classification (NCBI taxonomy): domain Eukaryota; kingdom Metazoa; phylum Chordata; class Aves; order Anseriformes; family Anatidae; genus Oxyura; species Oxyura jamaicensis. Next base: position 5,883,249 of record NC_048926.1, on the reverse strand, counting down.
TATTTCAGTCTGTAAGTTGCTTCTCTCAGATTCTCAGCAAAGAGTTTGTGAGGACTCAGCCAAGAGTCCTCACAAACTCCAAACCTCAACCTAGTGTTGTGGTTTAACCCAGCCGGCAGCTCAACACCACACAGCCATTTGCTCACCCTCCCCTCTCCCTCTTTGGGATGGGGGAGAGAAACGAGAAAAAAACTGAAACCTATGGGTTGAGATAGAGACAGTTTATTAGGACATAATAATAATAAAAATAATAATAATATGTACAAAACAAGTGATGCACAATGCAATTGCTCACCACCAGCTGACCAATGCCCAGCCTATCCCCAAGCAGCCAGCCCCCACCCACACCAGCTAGCCATCCCTATATATTGTTCAGCATGACGTCAGATGGCATGGAATACCCCTTTGGCCAGTTTGGGTCAGCTGTCCCGGGTCTGTCCCCTCCCAGATCTTGCTGCACCCCTAGCCTGCCCACTGGCAGGACAGAGCGAGAAGCTGAAAAGTCTTTGGCTTAGTGTAAGCACTGCTTTGCAACAAGTAAAACATCAGTGTGTTATCAACATTAGTCTCATCCTAAATCTAAAACATAACACTCTACCAGTTACTAGGAGGAAAATTAACTCTCTCCTAGCTAAAACCAGGACAAATAGCTTCCTGTGAATATATTTTTGCACCCTAAAACCAATGACAGCATAAACCAAGAGTACAAAAGAACTGTACGATATATACAGTACATACTATATACAGAATTATACTATACAGAACTATACAGTAAATCAAAGCCAATCCTAAGGACTGATTTTCTATAAAGACAAGGCAAATACCTTTTTCCAATAACATACAGGTGAAAGTCAGACACTTTTTTATTATTATTTTTTTTAATTATTTTATTTTATTATTCTAAAACATTTTCTAGTACTTTCTTGCCCTATATTAGAGTGCACTGTGAAGAAAACACAGTAGTCCTTAGATTTTGAACCATGGCCAATTCTAAGCAAATGCTTCCTGGTGTCTCAGACTTTTTTTTCTATGGAAAAAAAACAGTAGATTTAGTTGGTTGGTTGGTTTTTGTTGTTTTTGTTTGGTTATTTTGTTTATTTGTTTTTATTGTTTTTGTATTGTTGTTATTATTTTATACCCAGATAAATCTAGCATGCTTACAAAATGTCTACTTTTTCTCTGTTGAAGAAAAAATAATAATACCAATTTTACTTAGACCAGCAGCCCCAGTGGTTGATATGTATGGTTTATTTATTTATTTTTTTAAACCTACTTTATAAATGGGGAAAGAAACTGACTGGCACAAACAAAAAGATGAAAGGAAAGATGAAAGGAAGAGAAAAAGAAGTGAATGCAAATACATTGATATGCTTTAAAATTAAAATAATAAAAAGTAGAATAGTTGCACTAGTCACATCTCTTGGACTGACAATTTTGGTTAAGAATAACACATTTGGTTAAGAATAGCACTGAGAGCATACTCAAAAAATGACATTTAGAACTACTGATCTATTATAATTTATTCAAAGTTTTATGTTATACTTAAATATTGCCTAAAAGCTCCAGCCAGAATTTCAACTCCAGTACATGAGCAAGAAACAGTATCTGCCCTTTAAAATTTATAATGTAAGTAGGCAAGCAAACAAAGTTTGTAGGAAAGGAACTGAGGGACAAAGAGATTAAGGATGAAATCTTAGCCCTATTAAAAGAAATTGAAGTTTTATTATTTTGCTACTATTTCATTCTAGTTTTCTATAAACACACAGGAAATTTGTGACCGAGCAGGAAAGTATGAGCCTTGATCTCTACAATATCTTCTTGTTGGCTTCAACAGAAACCTGTTCAACCAAGTTAGTTACTAAATTAGCAAGACTATTTAACTTCCAAGTTAAGTAAACCGGGTAACTTTATTTTCATTATATGAAATACAATTCAATACAATACAATACAATAAATACAATACAATACTACAATACAGTACAATACAATAAAATAAAACAACTTACAAAGAAGCCAGATGAACAAATTCCTACCGTTATTTAAGGAGCTCTATTCCTCACATATTTATTGAGTCTTAGACTCCTAAGTGTCTATCATTTAAGTGAGAGGAGATCTGGGAATTTTTAGATAATATGTCAGGATTATGAAACAGAAACATAGAATTCTCACATACAAAC
>NC_048926.1:5872333-5876072 GCF_011077185.1 Oxyura jamaicensis | reverse complement strand
CTTTCTTTCTTTCTTTCTTTCTTTCTTTCTTTCATCATCCTTCTTCAGGTCTGATAAAAAAAAAAAAAAAAAAGGAAAAAATTATCAGTGGTAGCAATTGAGAAAAGGGAAAAAGATTCCCCCCCCCACTTCAGTCCTCCACATGTAAAGAGTATAGAATTCAGTAGTGTTCCTTTAAATCGCCTTTGATTCCTGTATATAGCTCTTCTCTTGGGTTTTAGTGCCATATTGTAATGTTAAAGTGTAAAACTCTGCATCTGCTGAGGCATTTGGCTGGAAAAGCAAGTATGTCAATGGCTGTCCCTAGCTGCCATCACACATATGGATTTTCTGTGTTCAGCTCTACCATCTGGTAGTTAGACCTAAATTCACTCCTCATTGAATAAGGACTATCTACCATATCATACTTCATTCTATAATCCATCCCTTTTTATTGCCTAGTTTTAAGAAATTTTGTATGATATTTGTGTGTCCCATATGTATGAAAATGTTGAAAGTGTTCAGAAATATAGGAAAAACAAAAAACAAACAAACAAACAAACAAAAAAAAAAACAAAAAAAAAAAAAACAAAAAAAAAACAAAACAACAAAAACAAAACAAAACAAAACAAAACAAAACAAAAAAGAAAAAAAAAAAAAAAAAAAAAAAAAAAACAAGAAAAACTTTCTGTCTAGGTATACCCCAGCCAAACGTGCACACATGTCTATGGGTGCACATAGGCACACAAACACAGTTACCTTTTCCAAGGACAGAACAATAAGAAATTCTGCTTGAAAACATGATGATGAAAATGTAGTTTCCAGTGGTTTTGTTTAGAAGCTGGAAATAATCAAAACAATCTATAAACAGAAACAAGTGTCATTTGAGAAGGACCACTTAACAGTGTAATGAGGATGTGGGTTAATAACCCTTGCAATCTCTTTCCCCTACTTGTGACATCTTTGGTAACAGCTTAATCTGGTGACATTTTCTTCCCTCATTACTATTTTGTCACATGAATAAAGTACTGGGATTTTATGGCTTGCTACTAGAGCAGGTGCAGCTGCATTGGTTTGACTTTTTCAGTCCTTAAATGCCTTAGACATCTTTCCTTCTCTTTGCCAGCCTCTGCTTATGCCTTAGACTTGCATCAATTTTTAGGATAAATTGCTGGGTCAGTGAAAAATATACGTTATTGAAAATTTGAAAATCTTGGAGACTGCAATGCTTGAGGGGAGCTGAAGCCCTCTATTGATTTCAGAAGCAAGAAATAGTTGGCTCCAAAAGCCAAAAAAATGGATGAGATGAGCTCAAATTTCTGCTCGTGCCAAAACTTATGTATTGCTAGCATCACTACTGTCAATTTTTCTATTTGATCTTTTAGGTTGTGGTGGTTTCTAATAACAACTTCCTTTTAAATATTCTAAGTCTTAATCATCTGTGAGTCGGGATTGCTCTTCTGCCAGCAAGGTGGGGAGGAGGCTGAAGGCCAGCTTTGGTGAGGATGGATAGAAAGGACTGTACAATATCTGCTGAGGTTGCAAAAGCCTTCAAATATGAGAAACCCATTTCTGCTTAAACCAATTTGTCCATTGGTTTAAACATTCTTGAGGGAAGACATTAGTGTGGTAGAGTTATAATTTCTCAGAAAAAAGTTAGAGCTAGCTCTTCAGTGCAGAACATTTGTCGTGCTTTTCAGTTTCAGTGAATGTAAGCTAGGATGAGTATGAAAAATTATGTGGCCATTGATTTGAAAAAGCATTTGGATACATATTATGGTATCTTAAACTTCCATTACTTAACCAGATTCTCACTGCCCGTTCCGTCACTTCATCCATTTCTGCCAGAGCTGAGCTTTTGTTCTGACCTTGGTTCAATTTCAGGCCATCTAATTTCAGGCACTTAATTATTATAGTCCCATAAATGAGGTGTTTCTGGCCTAGTAAAGAGATTCAGAGAATGACTTAAGTCCTTAACCATGAATGGCTGATGCATTTTTGGTTGCTCTAACATATCTGGGACATCTACATCAGTCACTTCTGAAGTACCAGGAAACAAAGGAAATCTTAAAGGGTATTAGATGCCTCCTTTTAGACACCTGAATCTCACTCTTTTTGTCACCTCTCCTTGTAACAGCTGAGTCACAATAATGCATTCTAATGTTCTATGACCAGTGGCCTTCAAAACCATCAATAAATAACAATAAAAAGACCAAAAAAAAAATAATAATTTTGTCTTCTGAGCAATATGTAAATGAGACTCTTTTAATCACAGTACGTGATCATTTGCCTAAAATTTCTAGTTTAATTCTAAGTGTGCCAGGTTGTTTGAGACATTAACATGGTTAGCCAATATGACTTAGGACCTGTGAGAGACTCATGAATTCCTGAAATGGCAGCTGGAAGCCAGCTAGGATCTTAAAAGATCTTAAATGGCCCTGAACTCAAAAAAAAAAAAAAAAAAAAAAAAAAAAAAAAAGAAAAAAAAAATCTCATGCTATGACATCACTGGTAGATATAGATACCTTCAGAGGGAATTCATCTGACCCATCTGATGTTTATTTTAGGATGAGATAAATCACATTCTGAATAATTCTTTATAATTTCCATATAAATCAGTTGGAGGTCCCTTCCTAAAGTTAAACCTGTGAGATCTGGTGAGATGAACCCCATCCTGTTCTTAATTGCAAACAGCTATGAGATATGGGAACAACCCAATGAGAAACATGTAAATGAAAATCAAACAAAGGAAATACCTGGACAGATGTCAAGAAAATGTATGTCATCTCTGAGCAAGAATGAAGTAAGTATGGAAGTCCCAAAATAAATAGTGGAAGTAAATGAGCTTAAAAAAATACAACAATCATAATAATAGTAAGATACTATGTAATAATTAATAATAATAATGTATTAAGGCCTTTGAAGTTATAATGTATTAGTTATCATGTATTAGTGTGAATGAGAAGGACAAAATTGTTCTACATATCTTTTTACTTTATCCTATTTTCCTTTATCTCATAGTTGTTTTTGTTGTTGTTGTTGCTTGTTTTTCTTTTTGTTTTCCTTCACTCCCTAGGTACAATGTCTGATCTGTTACATCCCATGAATGGCTCTTCATTGCCATCCTGATTTGCATTTATTTATCTTTTGACGACTGCATCACTACACAATGAAACAAAATTATTGAACCTTGAAACGGTTCTAGATGGCAAAGATGACATTGTAGTAAATTCACATATGAAATAAAACCTAATCAAATATTATGAGAAGATATGTATCAATTCAACCTCCCAAGAGTGTTTGCATTATAACCTTAAATTTTCAGGACCATGTATGCATTATAAATATCCAAATAAGTTCACCTCCAGTGCAATTCATGTCAAACTCAACTGAATTATGTTAAGAATCAACTGGTGCTTATGTATTCATTATCAAACATTTTAACTTATCTATTAGCTTAACTTTTCTTTTTTCTTTTTTCTTTTTTTTTTTTTTCAAACTTTTTGCTTTTTTATTCTTTTTTTTTTTTTTTTTTCTAAAGTAATCAGTCAGTAAGTCTATTTCCTTGCAAAACACAAACACAGCACAGAAAAGGTACTTCTAATCATAAAAATAATTGCAATCTGAGTTGACAGAAGTACAAAGGACAGAGAAAGGGAAAAGGAAAGGGAAAGGGAAAGGGAAAGGGAAAGGGGAAGGGGAAGGGGAAGGGGAAGGGAAAGGGAGAAGGAGAGGGAGAGGGAGAGGGAGAGGGAGAGGG
>NC_048926.1:5827568-5872233 GCF_011077185.1 Oxyura jamaicensis | reverse complement strand
GAAGAGAAGAGAAGAGAAGAGAAGAGAAGAGAAGAGAAGAGAAGAGAAGAGAAGAGAAGAGAAGAGAAGAGAAGAGAAGAGAAGAGAAGAGAAGAGAAGAGAAGAGAAGAGAAGAGAAGAGAAGAGAAGAGAAGAGAAGAGAAGAGAAGAGAAGAGAAGAGAAGAGAAGAGAAGAGAAGAGAAGAGAAGAGAAGAGAAGAGTAATATGGAGTAAGAAATAAAGCAAACATCTGTACAACACAACACATGTACTTAATAATTCAATTCAGTGAAGGTCTGTATAAGGAAAAAACTGATTCATTTGCTCTGTACTACGCTACTTGAGGAATCTTGTGAGTTTTGTGCAATTTAATAAACTATTCAAATACAGATCTCATTAGTTAATAAAATTTCAGGTTCCAAATAAATAAATAAATAAAGTTCATTAGCTCTTTGCTCCTCAGGTAAGATACCCTGAAATCAGGAGTTAGATATTCTATCCATCCCAAGGTCTGAAGTAAATGCACATGAAAAAAAGTAAGTTGGTGTGTTCCTAGATTTTCAAGGCTTCAGGAACTGAAATTCTTCAGGCTGAAGATGTAAATCTAGGGAAATCATGCCACATTTCCCTTGTTAACACTGACTTGTTTAACTAAGCCTTGGAGACCATATTTTTAGGACTTCTTATCTACACCAGGTTTGCAGAAGTAGCAGAGCCTCCAGCCTTGTATAACGCTGAAGTCCTGTGAAAATTTGTTTTAATCATATGGACTGTGTTTCTATTTATTTATTTATTTAAATTTATAATTATTATTATTATTTATTTTATTTCTATCCAGTTTAGACTTAACTTTTGGGTAGAGAGCTCTACATGACTGTGTGCTTGAATTTAGTACTCAAAATATTTCACTGCTGTTAACAGCACAGATGAAATAGTAATGAGTTTGGGTAATATGTAAGTAACCCTTTGTACAATTCAGATCTGGAGTTTATAGTTTATATGAAACACCAACTACCTCTGAAGGTGTCTGATGCAAAGACTTCAAGAAGCTGATTTGACCCATTAAGGATCCAAATGAATTGCATAAGGAACCAAGGAAAAATATACTTTGGCTTTGACATAAGTGGAAGTGTGCTATTTTCTGTACATAGCAGAGACCTTGAATAAGTCTGAGTTTTTATCTGCTGCAAAGGCATAAGGAAAATTTGAAATCTTTAAGAATATTCCTATTTAAAAGCAGCATAAGTCAACAAAGGCAACAAGCAAGTAAAATAATTTCTCAAGCCCATTGTTGAGACTGAAAGACAAATTGGCATCTGATAACAAAGTCTATTGAATCTGAAACAAAAAACTGTTCTTCTGATGAAAACCAAATGTACTGAGATCACTGTGGCATAAATAGTATCACATTATTCTCTACCAATCTGTGTTCTTTGACATGAAACACACTCTCTCCCTTCCTTTTTGTGGGCAAAAAAAGACCAATGACATTTCAGAAGTTATTCCCAGGTCACACACCAAACCAGTTACGAAGGATATAGGTTTTTTTTTTTTTTTTTTGTTGCGTCACTTTTTTTTTCTCTTGCGTTATAGATACAGTTAAATTGTTGTTTTTACTTTTGCAATTACATGATAGCAAAATGTTACCTTTGAAATATATTAAAGGCAAGATTATGTTGCCTGAACAATGGCATCTACTAAGATGACCTATGAAATCTGAGACATCAAAATGGGAATGACAAAACATGACATACAATTTATATGATATCCAGAGTCTTCCAGAGTGTTGCCTGGAGACCTAGCCACTAGTAATCTCTAGATATTGAAAATAGGACTAATATATAGGGAAGAGTATGTAAGGCAAGCAATAAACATGAGTTGTCAATTTCAGATTTGGATGTTCAGTCTCTATCTGAATTTTTTAAAACTGTTGTGAAGAATAGGTTGGGCATACGGTTTCAGTTTTTTATTATATTCTAATTTACTATCTGTATTTTCATATACACATACTTTGACTGTTCTCTCTAGCAGAAGACCCCTGCACAAGGACAACAGAGAAGTAAAAAAAAAAAAAATCACCACTAGCGAAAAATGGGAAAATAGGATCTGACTGAATAACCTGAGTCTGTTTGTTAGTTATTTTATCAGTTTGTCTATCTGTCTGTCTTTGCAAACTTTCTGTTGTATGAAAAATCATACGTAGACCTACTTGAGCAGTATGTTTTTCTTCAAAGGCATGCAAAATCCTTTCAACTTTGGAGCTGAAAGTAACGTCTAATTGCAATTAAGTGCTGCTACAGTAGCTTGTAACTTTAAAAGACATTGGAACAGTATTTTGAAGTACTTTATAACTCGTATCTTGAAAGAAAATCAAATCCCTTTGTTTTTATTTCCAAATGGGATCCCTATGTACATTTCCCTTTCTGATGCTTTAGCTAAATTCTGACTCTGACGGTGACTTTTTCCTGCCAAGTTTCAGTTGGTGGTTCTCAGAAGAAGAGGCATGCCATGAGGTTAAGCAATGAATACTTGAATAATTTCTGTATCCCATTACAAGTTGACTACATTATCAAAGAAACTCTGGGATTTTTTTCTCATGTTTATTATTATCTTTATTGATTTTTTTTGCAAAGCCTACAAAAAAGGGAAGAACTTACACTTGTGCAACTTGTTTCTCCAAAAAGTAAATACTGTTTAAAGAAGTACTTTGAGCACACAAATCGCTCAGTTGAATTCATTATTTTCAGATTGAAATTGAAAGTTTGAGAATTATATTAAGTAATAGTGTTCCCATAAGTTCAATGTAAGTTTGGAATCTAACTAGGGAAAAGGTGGATATCAGTGTTCTCTGAAACAGTCACCATGGGGTATGAATACTATATGAGATGTGCTCTTCTAGGTACAGATTCATGCTTATTAGTTTAGATACCAAATGGAACATCTTAAATCACAGCTAATCACCCTGTGCTATTTATACATCTTCTGTGGAGAAAAAATACATCTAAAACTTATGTTGTGGTCTACTATTTACCCATAAGTTTAGTAGTTTCCTAATGTAGGGACTGCATTTAAGAGCATATGATAAAGTAGGATGAATCTTACTTGACAATTTGGAACCAACACTGGCAAAAATACACTGATATAAAGTAGAACTTTCCCAGTGAGACCAAGACATCTTCCCCTTGCCTCACCTCCAAATTAGGATTAAAATATCTTCTACAGATAATATCTCAGAAAAAAATATTTTGGATAACTTTAACACTTACCCATAAATTATGTGAGAGGTTACATTTCTGACATTCAGGACAGACCACCTGACACCACCAAAACCCATAAAATTGGTCTCATACATCAACCCCTTGGCTTGAAAAAAAATATATTTTCTGATATTTCAATATTTATATAAAAATAAAACTTGTAATAATGTACTTCTTACTTCAAAAAGATTTATATTGTTTTATATCACATTTAAGTGAATTCCAGTTGAAGATTAATTTCTTTACATTTATTTCTCTGGACAACCATGGGTGATTATTTTATTTTCAAAAATTAAAATATTGCCATATAATAGACAAATCCAAAAGTTGTTTCTGAAGAAGAAAAAAAAATTAAATATGATGAGATTTTCCATAATAAATTTTGAACTATTTAGGTCCATACATTGATAGCAATATTAGGAAAAACAGAAAATAATATATAGATATTGCTATGTTCCACTGTCAATAAAACACCTTAGAAGGGGAGAAAGCACAGTTTCAGGAAGTGCTCTGCTGCTTTCTCAGGCAGATAGAATACTGAGTTTTTCTTGTGAAGATGCTAAAAATACAAAAACTTAAGTGAGCAAATAATTTTATAATTATTATTATTTATTTATTTATTTATTTTTCAGTATAACCACAGGTGGTGAGCAAGTGCAAGAAATACACTCTTTGGGTTACTCATACATTTCTGATTCCCTTTCTAGGATTATTTGTAGAATCTCTCAAGTTTAAATTAGTATGTGACTATGCTTTTTCCCTTGCAATAATTTGTTGGATGACAACCTTCCTACTCTTGTCCTCCTCCTTGGTACCCTGCTTCAGTAGCCAGTGATCAGCAGCTGGTAGCAGAACTCTAGACCACACAAACATCATGATGCATTTCAAACACTGAGTTGGAGATTGCATGCCAGAGCACAAGAACAGCCAAGTGGCAAGGTGACAAATAATGTTGCCCCCACTGAAAAGGATAAATTAGCAGTGTCTTATTCTTATGTTTCTGACAATTTCCAGGGGTGAAGCCAAGTGATAGCAAACTTGGCATGTATCTATCAACAGGAACACGTCTGCAGCACTGCCAAGTTTTAGAGTCATAATGCCTGCCATTTCCTAGATGTTAAGAGTGGCACAGAAATAAAGACCAAGCTTGAGTCATAGTTTAGTACTGTACATGCACAGGGAAGAATGTAAAACCTAGGAAAAATCTGTATTTAAATATATATATATATATATATATATACTTTTAGTATAATAGAGATGACTGACCTCAATTAAAGAAAAAGGAACTCGGGTTTGGATTTTTCCAATAATTTTAGCACTAAAGTGATCAAGACACCTGAAGACACCTTTACAATTAAGACAGATAAACACATCAGAAGCATGTTTTGGACCACTTGAATCATACTTTTCCAATTATTCTTTGTTCATGTAAAGTTGGATGGTGCTGGTTCCAGTTGCTTTTCTGTCAGAAAACCACATGCTAATATTACTTTATTGATGACACATCCAGTTGTAACAAGTTGTTTGTTGCCATTCACTTGACATATTTACCTTAGACCTTTAATTCTCAATAGTATTTGTGTAGTTAAATCCACTGACTTCAAAAGGCTTGTCCAAAGTTATCCAGAGATCTTGTGACATGTCCACTAAAGTGAACATGTTTTCTGTAAATTCCCAGTCTGTCCTTCCTAAAGAACACTAGTCCATCCATGGCAGCACTACAGGTGCGAGAGCTGTCCTAACATGTCTCTGTGATCCATACAGCCCTGTTTCATTTATTAGAATGTCTCTTGTCCATATTAGCCTGCACCTGTTTCTTGCCCAGCCAGGCCACCGTTTCCTCACTTTGATTACAGAACATCATTCTGCCTAGTCATGTCTCCTTATTTTGTCCTTCACGTCTATCTCTCCCCAAGCTCCCTGAAGATCAGAGCATAGGTATGAAATAATATGGCTCATGAGACTAAGAGGTTATAGGACAGAAAAGAGCCAAGTTTTTTAGCAGTCATGACTATTCAGAAATTGGGTTAATATGGTTAATAATCTAACTGAAAGCAAGCACTCTTTCTTGAAGATGTGACACCTTCCTATTTCAGACAGACACTACTCCCTCAGCACACTCTGTGGACTGGCATAGAAATTCAGCTGCCCCTCCATTTACCTGTTAAATCTCTGGCATTTTCCTCTACTGAACTCCCTACCTGCTGTGTGCCTGGTGTTGCTTCCTGCTGTCAACTCCACCTGTCCACTTTACTCTTTTATTTCCTCCTTAAATGTTAACATGGCACAGATGGGCTCTTACTGCCTGTGACTTTCTAATGGAGTTGTTGAATGTTAATGATACTTTGGAATTTAAAAAGAAAAAGAGATGGACAACCACTAAAACACCAAAGAAAATAAAGATATGCATCCAATGTATCCATCTGTCTGAACACAACACAGTGAAATAGCTCACGAGACAGTTTATTGTTGAAATATGGAAACATTAAAAGGCCTTGGCCAACAAAAAGAATTTCCAGTACCCAATAAGAAATTGCTTTTTTTTTTTATTATTTTTTTTTTATTTTTAATTTCTGACAGAAATCCATAGCATAAAAATTTTGGTTAAAAATAAAGATCCTTTAGGGTTAAAATAAATCTGTTCTTTTGCTTTGAAGTCCCTGACCCATCTAAGAAGGAAATAGCCAAGGCATTAACAATCAGACATTACCAAATTTTGTGCTTTTTTGGAGGGCCCTGTCATTTTCATATTATCATCCATTCAGAGAGCAGATGCAGCTGCTGGCATCCTCACAGCTGCCTCATCTCTCTTGATATGTCCCTGTTCTTGCTTAATAAAAAACTTCTGGCTGGTTCGGCACAACATCCTGTCTCCTTTCTTCTTCTGAAACTGCCAGATGCCAAAGGAGAACACGAGACATCCCACAGGATATTTTAGGTAGCTGGATGGCCAAAGCTGCTCTAGTTCACAGCCGTAAGATCCCAGTGAGACCATACAGCTGCTATCTTGTATGACTTGTTATTGAAAGGTCAGACCTTACCCCAACCCTAAATAGACCAGAAAATAAAAGGTCAGAAAAAAAAACTTTCTTGTCTTATTATTCTGAAGTGCTGTGGAGTGTCACCTCTGGGTCTTATACCAAGTCTTAACTAAATGTATAAAAGCAGACATTCCAGATTTCATAGTACCATAGATTTATATTTATTCTGTTGAACAGAATCCTGAATGCCTTGATATAGCCAATGTACTTGCACTTTCATCTCACCTGAAGATTATCTAGAAGATGTAAGAAAATGGGGTGGGGCTGCCTCTAATTTTGTATTCAGGAGTTAAAAAATACAAGGATGAATTTACCAATACAAAGAATTTTATATTTAACAAAACAAATATTTCACCAATACAAGGCTTTCAACAAGTCAGAATTAAAATTATATGTTAACTGAAAATAAGTTTCTGGGGCTCATTTATTTATTTATTTATTTATGCCAGCTTGTGTTTGAGATTGTAGTCACGATAATTACTGTGCGATCTCCTCATCCTTCTCTCAGCCCTTGAGCCCTTTTCATCGTATTTTCTCCCTGTTCTTCTTTGAGAAGGGGGAGTGAGAGAGCTGTTGTGGTGGAGCTTGGCAGCCCACATGAGTAAAACCACCACAGTCCTTTTGTTGGCGCCCAATATGGGGTTTGAGAAATCTGAGATAAGGATGATAGTTCAGAGAAGTAACGGGCAAAACATGGACTGTATGATTGTTACAAATGAAAAAAATTGTGAAGAATTTAAGAAAGCAATAATTGTGAAGAATATGTTTCATATTAGTGTGGTGAAGGATGAGGGGCCTGTGTGTGTAAATTGTCCACCTTGTCGGAGTTGTGATGATATGTTTATTTTGGTGTAGGGAATTCTTTTTCTTTTCAATGTAAGTGAAGTTTGTGAAGATTGTGATGATTGTAAAGTAAGAGTATGTTGTGATTATTCTTAAATATGTTTTTCACAGAGGTGAGGGGTGGAATGTAGTGGGTTTACATGGCAAGGTTTTGGTAGCAGGGGGGCATAGGGGTAGGTGGCTTCTGTGAGAAGGATCTAGAAGCTGCCCCTTGTTTGGTAAGGACCCCACTGCTGACCAGAGCTGAGCCAATAAATGATGTTGTTTTGTGCCTCTCTGAGAGCATATTTAAGACAGGGAAAAAAAAAAAAAAAAAATAAAGTGCCACACAGCAGCTGGGAGAGTGAGAGGAGTGAGGAACAGCCTTGCAGGTGCCAATGTCAGTGAAGAAGGAGGGGGAGAGGGAGGAGAGGTGCTCCAGGTGGTGGAGCAGAAGTCCACTGTGGCCTGTGGCCTGTGGTGAGGACCATGGTGAGGCAGACTGTCCCCCTGCAGCCCATGGAGTACCACAGTGGAACAGGGTTCCACGCTGCAGCCCGTGGAGCAGGTGGACCTGCACCAATGGAGACTGTGGCCTGTGGAAGACCCCTGCTAGAGCAGATTCCAGGCCGGACCTGTAGGCCGTGGAGAGGGGACCACGCAGGAGCCGGTGCCTGGCAGGAGCTGCTGCCCATGGGGGACCCAGATTGGAGCAGTTTGCTCCTGAAGGATGGACCCCATGGTAACGGACCCATATCTGGAGCAGTTCTTGAAGAGCTGCTGCCTGTGGGAAGCCCATGCTGGATTGGTTCAGCAAGGGCTCCGTCCCGTGAGAGGGACCCCAAAGCACAAGGGACAAGAGTGACCGAGAAGGAGCAGCAGATAAGAAGTGCTATAGACTGACCATAACCTCCATTCCCCAATTCCCCTGCACCACTTGGGGTAAGAAGGTGGAAGAGGGTGGATGGGGGGCAAGGTGCTTTTGGTTTATTTCCTTTGTTTCTCACTTCTCTAGCTTGTTAGTAATAGGCAGTAAATCTTACTATCTCCCTATGCTGAGTCTGTTTTGCCCGTCACGATAATTACTGTGCTATCTCCACATCCTTATCTCAACCCTTGAGCCCTTTCATTGTGTTTTCTCCCTATTCCTCTTTGAGGAGGGGGAGTGAGAGAGCAGTTATGGTGGAGCTCGGCCGCCCACCCAAGTAAAACCCCCACAGAGATGTGAGAATTGGCCCTTCACATCTATTTGAATCTATAATGGCTGAAAGCAACACTCTCTGCCTCCTCTTCTCTCCTCAATGTTTCCCTTCCACCTCCTCTTTTTTCCATTCCTTTACATCTCCATTTCCACCCTCTTTCTCTCTTAAAATTTAAGAATGGTACCCTAGCAGTATGGTGCTAATCTGGAGCTTTCAAAAATTTATCAATAACCTGCTTTGCACGAGTATTTCTCTACAACTTTGGTGAATAATTTCAGTTCTTACTTTCTCATGCACAAAATGTGAACAATGTACAAACTTTCTAGACCTGTTGTGGAAATTGACAAATGCAATAAATAAAGGTATCTCAGTTATAAAAACAAAAGACTGCAAAGAATATCTGAAATTATCAATCAAGTTTCCTTTAATACAGACATGTCATGCAGGCCTGCTTATAAATCTACTGTTTTCTACCTTGAAACCATTTTTTCCTGCTTTGTTCCTATCAAGAGGTTGTTCTGCAATCTCAAAACTCAGGCAACGTCATCTTTATTTTAACTTTCAGTAAAAATTGAATTTTATTAAATCAATTTTTGTTATCTATTAGTTTATTTTCTTTAAATCCTTTTCTCCTATTTACAGCCATTTATCATTGGTTTTATGGAATGAAATCATATTCCCCTCTCAGTGTTCATATGGTTAAGCTAAACTGCTTTACTGCAAACTGCAGTAAACTCTCTCTCTATCTCTATTTTCTGACAATATATATATATATATATTGTGATATTTCGATTTTATCTTGAAAAAGAGGGTCCAGGATTGTATGCAAACATTCAAATAAAACTTCTTAAGTGCATAGTACTTATTTTTTTTTTTTTTTTTTCTGGAGAAATAGAAGTCTAATACTACATTAGTCTTTTTCACAGATGCATGTCACTAGTTATTCATAGATATTTTATGTTATCTTCTTTTTCCCTTTCTATCATTTCTAATTGATAGACTCACAATTTATAGAATTATCAGTTCTAATCCATAAGTGAGTTTCACAGAGCTGAATTTCACAGTATTTTTATTTAAGGTGAATGAAAATCATTTTCATTCTTATCACAGTCCTTTCTTCATGTTGGTTGTGCCTCAAGTTTTGATTCATTAGGAAAGCAAAGAGACATTCATACAATCTAACTTGAGTCATCCAAAAATCAAACATGTAATCTAAACCACTCTTCCTGTCTAACAAGGGTTTTAAGTTATATTAAAGAACATATAGAGAGCATACACAGCAGGTAGTTTAAAACGTGGTAATGAAGATACACAACATGAATGTAAATAACTCTGCTCCTTAACTCTCTACTGACTTCAGAGAGAGCTGCTTAGCTAATTACACTAAATTTTCTAATAACTTCCCAAAGTTCAAAGATAGATGAACTGAACATTAACCTTCATTATCAAACGCACACTTATGAAGTAAAAATCATAAATATAAATATTATTATTATTAGGAACAGACTGGTCCTTGCGTAACTCATTAAACTGAAACACAACATTAAAAGAATCCGTTTGCTTTCAACACAATTTCTCATTTCCTTCCTTTATTGCCATTATCTTTCAAATGAAGACAGTACTCTGAATATCTGTTCAAGTTCTTCACCTAGTTGGAAGCTCAACTGTTAAATTATCTTTACATGAAATATTCTATAATATGCATGCAATACAGATAATTACTTTCCCTTCTGAACAGAAGTTAGCACAATGATTTCTATGCCTGGCTCCTCTAAATATTTGTGTAATACTAATCCTAAATTGTTGTTTTTACTGATTTATATTTCATTACTCATCCAGAGGAAGTTCAAGACCTAGTCAACATCTAGTATTATGGAAGTTCACTTTCTATAAAGGTGCAAAACAGTCTTGTTGCACTAATGGATTTGGTTCAAAATGTATTGTATATTGCAAAGCATAATTCCACTAAATAATTTATTTAAGTGCCTTTTACAGGACTTCATCTCACCTGACTTCAAGCAATTACCTGAGGTATCTAATTTAGAAGTAATTATTCTGTACTCATGAAGAGAACGACAAGTAACTCTTGCAATAATTCAGAGTACTTTAGACTTAAACTATTTAAATACTTACACTACCTTTTCTTGCATTATTGATTTGAGGGATAGTGTGATTTGATTTCTAATTTAGGTGCCACTGTTAAGTTCCTAAAGTTGTCTAAGGCAAGTTGAAGCTTGTAGAGAGAGGAAAGTCATCGTTTTATACAATCAGTTGTGCAGTCTGTGTACTTTGGGGATAGACATGCTCTACCTAACTAAAATATATCCTTCATGCTTGAAAATGCATCTCTCATGGCCCCATATTGTTAAATATAGAGGACTGGGACAAGATTTTCACAGGGAAAAGTCTGACTATGTCTATGGAAGGGTTATTGTACCTTTCTCTGAAACATCTGGTACTGGCCAGTATTAGCAACAGAAGACTGGACTAGATGGACTGCAGGTCTGATCTGGTGTGGCAGTTCCTATGTTCCTGTGTTCTTCCTCCACCTGGTGCAAGGGCAAAACTGTCAGGTATAATGATGAAATCTTTTTTCAGGTCTCTGTGTAAGACTGTAGAGTTGGCAATTAAAAATCATCTTTTGATTAACTCAGAGAATTTCTCCAGTTTTACTGGGAAAATACACAGTACCTATTCTGAAATCTTTCCAACTCTTTCCCTACTTTTAACAACCAAGTAATATTACTGAAGAAGCCTGAATAGAACAATTCCACAGAATTTATGGTTACTATTAATATATGTAATTATTATTATTATTGTACATAACCACAGTCATGAAGTACACTTGGTTCTCCATAAACTGGATTAACATAGGAAAAAGATGCTTTTGCCTCTAAATGATTACATCCGGTTTAACCTCCTCTAATCTTAGGCCCCAAACTACAATTTCTAAATAAAGTGCCTAGTTGTCTTGGGAACACTGTTACTGATGCAGAGAAATAAGCACTTCTAGATCCTGGTTCAGGTTTGAACACCCCTCTTCCCCATTTTGTGCCCCATGTAAAGCTCTTCTGAAGGAAAGTAATTTTCACTTTTCACAGTCTCTTTTCATAGGTATGTCTGCTGAAGTTTTCACAAACTGGTTATCAAAGTCTAGATGCATGTGTTCTGAATTTGTCACTTAACAGACTATGCTGAATTGAAGCATACAGACACTCTACTCTCCCATTACATTTACCAGAGAGAAAAAAAGGTACCTGCATATGCTGTGTTAAATCTAAAATAAGGTGAATTGTCTTTTAAAGGTTTTTATTTCTTCCTCCCATCCATAGGAGAATGAACACAGCTGAACAGGAGCCTAAGTTTAATGCTTCTGCGAAGTTAATAGGATGTTGGGAAAGATAAATCTGGGTATAATTTTTGGATCATAAGGTCAAGTGCTAAAAGTCATCACCTTGTTGGAAACAGTGAAATGGAATTATACTTCTTCAGTACGTTGTTTCCTTTTTCTGTCACCTTCCTCTGCATGGGTATGTGGTTGATCACTTTGTCTTATTTGGTTTCCCATCTTAGATGTTTGCATCCCTACCAGATATAGCTGTAATGAAGTAAGTTTTAGTGATGGTTGTTCAGCATTTCTCAATGAAACATAAATACCTTGTGTTGTAGTGCAACACAAGCTAAGCAAGAGTCTTAGTCATGCTGGGAGCAGAGATGTGAAAATTGTAATATTCATACAAAAATCTAAATTATCAAAACCAAACAACTACATACACAAATCAACTGAATTCCAAAAAAATAACTGCATAGTCAAAGTGCCTTGGGTTCTGCCAAGACACAAGGAGAAGGAAGCTCAGAATGAGGGAAAGTGTTCAGTCAATATTGCTGTTTCAAAAGCAGACATTTAAAAGGGAGTAGAAATGAAAGGTCATTAGCAAACAGGGAGGACTATAATAACTGGACTGTGATTGATCAGAAGTGAAGTCTTTTTGTTATCACTGCTGTTGTTTGAGTTGCAATGCAAATTAGACTTTCTTTTCTGTGTATCAAATTAAAAAAAAAAAAAAAAAAAACGAGCTAATCAAATAAGAGGTAACATATGGAGTGTGAAACTGGCTGCATAAAGATTATGGATTTTATTATTTGTTGAAATGGAAATGTCAATGTGATCTCATGGGCTGATGACATGGAAATTCCTTTGGATTTTCCTTGATGGCGATGCATTTCTACAAGCCTTTTGGATTATATGTGTGATGCAGTATTAACCCATTAGGTTCTCAGTCTGATATTTCCTAACTTATGCCTAATTTAAAGCACAGTATTTGCATACACACTAGAATTACTGAGAAAGAAAAAGTCTCTATCTTTTTTAAGAACACAGAGAATTCTGTGAGAGGAGGAGACAGCTCCTGACGTACAGAGACTGTCTTTCAGTTCAAATTACCAGGGAGCCTCGGGTACACTGTAACTTCCAGTAAAACACTTGTATGGGGTGGGAGAGAGCTTGTTTTGTTTTGTTGTACTTTTTCATTATTTTTTTTTTATTGTTGTTTTTTTGCTTGCTTGCTTTTATTTTGTTTTGAGGAAGGGTGCCTTTCAGGCTAAAACTATTTAAGTATCTATTGCATCAAGTTGTATGCAAGCTTTGTGAAAGAATTATTCTTCCCAGATAAGCATGAGTACAGATGGGGACATATGTGTCCAGGTTACCTTTAGAGGGAAGAAAAGTTGCAGATGTTAAAGAAGCACGGTGTTATCGTATAACAGCTCAATGCTGCAGAATAATTCTCTTCAATTTTCCCTTCTGGAGTGGCACTGATCTCTCATAATTTATAATCTCATTCAAATTAGATGTGCATTAGATGTGTAATAGAAAAAGTTAGAAACCACCATTAAAAGATTTAGCCCATATGATTAGGCCCTGTATTAAACTGAAGGAATGTCTCTGCACACATTCCTTTTTCTTCTACTTGACTATAAAGGGACTCTTGATAACTACATTAGCCTTGGCAACAGATATTGAGGTAGACTGAGGTAAAAATTAATACATGAATTCCAAATCAGTTAATGAATTTAATACAAAACATACTGCTGGAAAAAAAAAAAAAAAAAAAAAAAAAAGGCAAATCAACCAACCAACCAAGATATACATAGACTACTTCATGTTTGTCATTAAACATCTTTCATGTCACTAATGCAATTCCTGACATCACTGTAATATACAGTAAATATAAATCGTAGAATTTAAAGTAAAGTAATAAATGTAGAAAGACTGAATAATTCTCACAACTGTGTTTCTTAAGAGGTATTGCAGTTTTTTTCTCGGATGTGCCAAAAAGAGACAGCTTTTATCACGCTTGGGCTTTTCTAGACCACAGAATGTCTATTAGTAATGTGACAATATTCGCTCTGCCCATCCCCTCAGATGGAGTAGAAGCATCTACCTTTTGAAATTATTACCTAATGACCTTGATGGAGACAAAATATCTTCCAAAGCTTCTGTAAAATTCGGTGCTTAGCTTACAATTAAATTTTAGGCAACAACCTTTTAAAATAATTGCCTAAATAGAATCTTCAATGGAAAATGGAAGGGGAGTTTGAAGACATCAAGACAGACAGGTCTTCAACCTGTGTTTAGGCATTTAAGTCAATGCTTAATGATATACATTCAAGAGCAAGTTGTACACTTGTGTTAAGCAAATGAGAACAGATTTTAATTAATTATTATTTTTAAACTGGCTCATCTTAGGGACAAGGAATTTACAGCCAAATATACTGTCTAAAAATAATTACTAACATTACTTAGGTAATTACATTGCTGTTGCAACTATTGATATTATTAATTATGTCTTAAGATGTCAATTAGAAGGATACCTCTGGAAATACAGAAGTAGCTATAGAGACACAAGGTGATCTTCCAAATTCCACAAAGTACTGTAGTGTTGCCATCAAAATGCATATGAGTCAGGCTCTCATTTCTTAGCAACATTGTGTGACTTAGATCATTTCAGCTTAAAACTGGTAGATTTTGCTTCATCCAATAGCAAATACCATTGCTAAAGGTTTCTTTCTAATTAGATTTGAAACTTCTTTTTGTTTTTCCATTTGGAGCCTGTTTCTGACTGTGTGACAGACTAGAACATCGGATAGAAAACTCAGCATTTGCAATTCAAATTCCAAGTGAAGGTTTTAATGCTGAATACTCGTGGATATCATTTAAAAGGTCTGTTGAGTTAAACAATGTAGATTTTTTTCCCATATGTGGTGAACTGACTTTACATATATTATTCAGTTAAGATCCAGAGATGATATTAATATGGTGCTTATGCATAAAACTCAAAACAGGCAAGCATTTTGTAATTTCAGCATTTAGTTATCTCTTATCCATTAACAAGAAGAAAAGCAAACATATCCCCCTTATATTCATGCCCCGAGCTAAGCAAGGGGAATGGAAAACGTTTTTTAGAATTACAAATAGAACCTTTAAATTGTAGAAACTTGCTAATTTCATTTATGAAAAGCATTGCAGAACTTTTGCTTTCTCTCTCACAGTTGTTATTCAAATCACAGACCCAAGATAACGGAAAAAAAAAAAAAAAAAAAAAAAAAAAAAAAAAAACAGGGAAAGAGTGAGGAAATAATCCTGCCAGGAATTTAGTTAGTATTTCATTTTGGAGATCAGGCAGAAATACTGCATATTTAAGTATGCAAATTGAAGCAAAACTTAGGTTGCTAAAAAAATAAAAAATAAAATAAAAAATGAAAAGAAGAGAGAGGGAAAGAAAGAAGTGGGAAAGATGTAAAAAGAGTTATGGACTAAATTTTCAAAAATAAATGCATAAAAAATACATGAATTCTCCCATATAATTTTGAAAGTAAAATATGCATTTAAGTGTGTAAAATGAGAATGTATATTTGCAAATATTAAAGATTTATTTTTATTTTTTATAAGAATTTAACATTCTGTACCCCTAAATCAAAATTAAAAATAAAAGTATTTCATGTGTGAGAATCCAGAACAAGGGTTTTGCACCTCCTAAATCCCATTAAAGCCCTCAAAATAGGATTTAAGGACATACTTGGCTCATAGGCAATATGCAGCTGGGAGAATTTCACCCAGAGGGATAAAGCATATTAGCATTACTTCTGCAGCTAGTTTCACTAGAGTTTCTTGGACTAATTACTTAAGATGAGAGTCCTTGGTCTGTACATTCTTTTAGTCTGGCAAGATAAGATAATTTAGAAACACTAAATATTGCAACGAGGCAAGGGATTGGATATGCCATTACAGATTTGCAGAGTTAGATTTACATAAAAAAAAAAAAAAAAAAAAAAAATGCTGGACATAAGAACTCTTCTTTCAAAATTTGGGAACATTGACTCCACTCCTACTCCCCAGCTCCCATTTATAAACAGGAATACTGAAACTAAGAAGTCATAAATTGTTCAATCCCACATACTGACTGTGTGTAGACTATTGAATGTGTCTGAGTGGGATGCTTCCCTATAGAGGAACATTTCCAAATGAAAGACAGAAATAAGAACAGTGCTCACAATTTAATATCACATGCTAATTCACTTAGCATGATAAATAAGTTGCAAGATATTTCTGCAAATAAAAGTGATGAGTAGTTTCAATCCTCAACTGGACAACTCCAAAATGAATGAATTGCCCAGGTACTTGAAAGAAAAATAAGACAGTGGGATTCTCTATTGCCAGACTTTAGTAAAACTTTCAACCTTTTTTTTTTTTTTTTTCTTTTTTCTTTTTTTCTGGGGTTGTAGTCCTGGAAATGAAATTATTGTTAATGTTTCAGGAGAGAAGCAAGACTTAACCCTGATTTGTGCATTTAAATAAATAAATAAAATAATAATAATAATAAAAATCATTATATGAATCCATACAATAATATTAAATCTGTCCTGAGCCATTGGATCAGGTTGGAAAACCATAGAAAAAAATCAGCAGACTAATATTTGTGTGAGATAATGACTCAGAGCAAGTGACATCTGAAACTTTTATTGTACCATTTTTTTTTGTGTGTCACTGATTTATGGTATAATTCTGGATCAAGAATTGAGATATTTTACAAGTTTTACAACTACAGCATACACACCTTGAACTTTTTATACGTTTTTTTTAACTTGTCTATGCTTCCTGTTCTTAGAATAAATAAGATTTAAACTGAAGAAAAAAAAGTAGGAGAAATCTTTTTTTTTTTTTTTTTTTTTTTTTTTTTTTTTGAAAAGCTTCAAATCATCACATATGAAACATGGTTTTAGTGATAGGTAGAGAATTAGGTCTAGTGGCCAGTATAACTTTTATATTCCACTTACTAGTGATGAATACCAGCCGAAGGTCTCTGCCACTGCCGACTGGTCTAGTCAACCAAGGAGATACACTGTTCTATTCAGCAGCTAGTACTAAAGCATGCGAGCCAAGGAATCTCTGCAGATGAAGAGCTATTCTGGTTCACCCTACCACTACAAAGCAGAAATGTAACATTATATATATATACATATATATATATTTCAATAGCTTTGAACTGAAAGAGGGTAGGTATAGATTAGATAGAAGGATGATTTATTTATTTTTACTATGAAGGTGGTGAGGCGCTGGAAGAGGCTTCCCAGAGAGGCTGTGGATGCCACATCCCTGGCAGTGTTCAAGGCCAGTCTGGATAGGGTTTGAGCAACCTGATCTGGTAGAAAGTGTCCCTGCCCATGGCAGTGTAATGGGCAGTGTAATGAGATTTTGGGGGACCTTCAACAACATCTATGGAACTAAGCATCTAGGTAAGGATGCATCCATGGAACTGCAATGTATGTTGTAGTTTAAAATCTTGGAGGAATCTTTATGCACTGTGTACAAAATGAATAACTTAGTGCCCTAACCCCGCCAGTTTTCTCTGTAGAACAAGTAACCCTTTTTTCAGGTCTTTCATCACAATTCTTCTTTTACTTTTGCTTCCTGAAACAGTACCCAGATAGGTGTTTCAACTGGTGTTCCAACTTATTTTTGTAACTCCACATGCATTATTTTCTGAATGCCGTAGGCAACATCTTAGCATTTTACAGTCTGGTAGAGTTTAACTAATGGAAGATGAAGTCTTATCAGATGGATGTTTTGAAGTCCTGAAAGGAATAGCTTTCACAAGGGTATCAAAACTAGAATGTAGAAACTAGTTCATAAGTAACCAAGATTTCTTTTTATTTACTTTTTTTTTTTTTTTTTTTTTTTTGTAAGAAAGTAAGCCCACTAAATATTAGGCAGGTCTGGAAAATTAAACATCAGTTAGTCTTTTGGACATAGAATAATTACACTGTCAGATTATCAACATCCATTCTCAGCACATGTAGCTCTTCCACATGGTGTTCCGTATAACACACACACACAGACACACACACACACAGACACACAGACACACACAAACAAAAAAAAAAAAAAAAAAAAAAAAAACTGCCGTCAAGGAAAGAAGTTGAACTTCTATGGATAAAAAGTTTAAGATGTTTTTCAGGAAATTAAATAGCTAAGAAAGAGGGTTCAGTGTAAACCTGTCTGCTGTGAGAGAGCAAGTAGTTCCTTTGAAGTGCAGTATGTGTTGTTGCATTGCATATGAAAGGAGAGACAAGGCACCTGGTTTGTTAAGCAAGTAAAAGGCAATTTGAGTATGTGAAATCAAAATGTGGGTATCTTTTGGAAGCAATATCTACATTAAATTGCAGTGTGTTACCCCTGAAATTCTAAATTTGCTAAATTTGTTTTTAACTATTAACATGTATATAGTCTCAAAGTCACAAAGTTTCTCATTAATTTATAGTTAGGAAGCACATATAGGTACATTGAATTTACTCCCTATAGCCAAATCCAATGTCCAGTGGAGCCAAATAACCAACTACATCAGGCATGAGATCAAGCCCTAATCTAAGATATAGACACTATTAAGGCTAGACTATATTATGTCTAGAGCTCTTGTGCCTGGCTGCATCTAAGAAAAACAGATTACAAACTAAAAAATTGGAATTGAAGGAAAATCAGAAAACCTATTTTTCAAGTTAATTATTAGGTTAGAAATGAATTTAAACTCCAATTTTATATGATTCAGCTAGTTCAAAACTTTCAAACATTACTAGATATTTTCCAGCTCCTGTTACACTTCTTGCAACTTCACCTTCACAAATAGATAATGTTACTGTGAATGGTTAGTGTATGGTACATTATGCACACAGTGGTTGTTGTAATTAATTTCAAAGGCATTTATAAAGAATCAAATGATGTGTCCTGCATTCTCACTGTAATATGTCCCAGTTTCCACTTTCTAAACAATACTTTTTTTTTTTTTTTTTTTTTTTTTTTTTTCCCAACACACTTTTGAAATGTCAAGGGGAATTATTTTCTTCACACAAGAAAGAGAGTTTTGTAGCGTCATCCTTGTATCTGTTGCACAGTGAGTATGCACCAGACCCACAGTCATGAAATACAAACTGATCTAAGGGATCCTTCTAACAAAGCAGCATGTCTCCACCTAAACATTCCTGTAAATCAGCATGTTAAGGTAAGTACATAAAGGACTGTGATTTTAATAGTCTGGATTTAAATGTCTGACTCTTAAGTATTCTGATTTTAAATGCTGACCTGTAATTTTCTTTTTCTCCTTCACCTGTTACGACTGTCTCTTTCCTAGTTTGAACTTCAAGTCACCTACAAAAACAAAAGACTCAATCAACTACTATATAAATGGATTTTAGAAACTGAAATACTTTCCAAATGTAGAAATAGAAGGATTTCTCATATAATGGTCCATGAATATTTAACAGAGGCCCTTAGCTGTTATGCATCTATGGATATTTCCTTATGCTACTTCTCCAGCTATGTTGCTGGGGTATTGAAGAGAGAAAAGACCTAATTAAAAGTAATCTAAATTGGTTAAGAAATGCAAGAGAAAATCTAAATAAATCCCAGGATTGCCTCTACTAACTATGAATTAAAATAGTCATTTTTAATAGGCACATAAGAGATTAATAAAAATGTCTCAAGTGGTTTTTGGTTTTGCAGTTCATGGAAGGTAGTGGTGATGTAGTTTAACAGCTTTTCTCATGAGCTAATATATATGTGAGTTCAATATACATATACGAATGTATGTGTTTATGTGTATTATTCTACTAGTATAATAGAGAGAAAAGTAGAACAGAAAACAAGGAAGCAGTAGTCATTCTCAATCAGTCAGTAAACAGACACAGCAGAGCATGAATTTCCTGAATAACTACAGTAACCTGATAGATGGGTGTCAAGTCATAAGTACTTCCAGAAGACAGATCACAGTTGGTCCATGAGGGATAGATAAATTTTATGCCACCTTGCACATATCAAATTTAGGCACCTGATCCAAACTAGTTATCCAAGTCTAAGCTCTTATACAGAAAACTAGAGCTTAAGAAAGTGCCTTGTGCTAGACACTGAACTTTCTGATGCCTAAAATAGGATGAGTTGGATACCATACAAAATGGAGTGTTGATAAATGTGTATTGTGAATAAAAGTATTACAATCTGAAGTAGGTATGGGAAAAAAAAAAAAAGTCATAATTTATTGGTTGTTAATTACTTGCTTCTCTTTATTAACATATTACACCTCAGAGAATAACTGAGCTCTGAGGTAGGTAAATTGAACCAGACTTCCTTTGCTGATATGTAGTTTGCAACGCAGAGTGTAAATAATGGGTAGAGATTGGAATGAAAGTTAATGCTCTGACAATGATAATTTTATTCAGGTATTGCCTTCAGTGGCTTAAATATGTGAAACAGAAATCACAACAGGAAAGCAGAAGTTGAAGGGAGTATATCAGAAAGAAGAAGGAACAAATGACCTCTAAGTTTAAGTAGAGAAAGGAATCATGGAATCATAGAATCACAGAATGGTTTGGGTTGGAAGGGACCTTAAGACGACCCAGTTCCACACCTGCTGCCATGGACAGGGACACCTCCCACCAGACCAGGCTGCTCAAAGCCACATCCAAGATGGCCTTGAACATTTTCAGGGAAAAAGCATCCACAGTTTCTCTGGGCAACCTGTGCCAGTGCCTCAGCACCACTCATAAAAAATTTCTTCCTAACATCTTAACTACCCTCCTTTAGTTTAAAGTCATTACCCCAAATGCTATCACTCCACTCCCTGACAAAGAGGTCCTCCTCATCTTTACCGTGGGCCACTTGTAAGTACTGGAAAACCACTATAAAACTGGAAGGAATCACCTCAAGTTGCACCAGGGGAGGTTTAGGCTGGAAATTAGGAGACCTTTCTTCTCAGAAAGAGTAGTTACTCGTCGGAACAGGTTGCCCAAGGAAGTGGTGGAGTCCCTGGGAGTGTTTAAGGAAAGGTTTGACCTGGTACTTAGCAACATGGTTTAGTGGGTAATATTAGATATAGGGTGATGGTTGATCCAGATGATCTTGAAGGTCTTTTTCTTAATGATTCTATGATTCGATAAGGTCTCCCTGGAGCCTTCTATTCTCAAGGCTGAACAACCCCAACTATATCAGCCTCTCTTCACAGGAGATGTACTACAGACCTCTGATCAACCTCATGGCCCTTCCTCCTCTGTGCTCACTATAATATGTCCATGTCCTTCTTGTGCTGGGGACCCCAGAGCTGAACAGAGCACTCCAGGCATGGTCTCACAAGAGCAGAGTAGAAGGGGAGAACCATCTCCCTTGAGTTGCTGGCTATGCTTCTTTTGATGAAGCCCATGATATGGTTGGCTGCAAGAGTGTATTGATAGCTCATTTCTTTATATAGCCATAAAGAAATAGGAAGACTTCCATATGCCTTTGGAGGAGGAAAGGGGAATGATCCAGCAAACTATTCTTAGGAGTGTCCCACAAGGAACATTCAATGAACTTGAGAGAAAAATGCAAAACACAAGTATCTAGGCACAGTGAGAAAAGCCTGACCTCACTTACTCGGCATGCCTAAATTAGAAGACAAGTTTTCCTTGTCAACAGAGAGAGAGAAAATCAATTTCCCAAATAATGATTTTGTTGTAGTCTGGTTTCATTTCATCTCCCGTCAGACGTTTCACTGTGGTACCTGGGTTGAAGGCTACCATAACCTCTATCCTAAATAAAGAGTAAATCAGAGCTGTAGAAGCTCAAAGCAAACTAAAAGTTCTGTGTGATGATTTATCCAATCCATCTGTTTGAGAGAAGTTGAGAGGGTGACTACAGGGATAAGACAGAGACCATGAGATCTTACCTACCATATATGTAGGCTTTGTTTCTTCTCTTATTTCAAACTGTAGAAATAATAAATAGCTGTTGTTGTCACTAGAGTGGCACTAATGTAAAAGTTTGATCTAAGAGGAAACATAAGTCCTGGGTATTCCTACCAGAAAATAACAGTTTTATGGTGATTCATACTGAATGTTTGCCTATGTTAATGCCAATGTTTCCGTAGTGCTATGTCATGCAAAGTATCATCCTTATCCTGCCCTCAAAATGAGGGAGAGAATTAGTGAATTACGACCATAGGAATAATGAAGAGTTTACCACAGGTTTAGTAATTGACAGAAGTACAGAAAAAAATGGCACTTTATAGTGATTCAAGATGGAACCAGTCCAGGCCCGTTCAATCTATGAAAAGTTTTGACCTCTGTGA
This sequence comes from Oxyura jamaicensis, assembly GCF_011077185.1. NCBI lineage: Eukaryota > Metazoa > Chordata > Aves > Anseriformes > Anatidae > Oxyura > Oxyura jamaicensis. The sequence goes on along the minus strand of NC_048926.1, from coordinate 5,850,279 downwards.
GTGATTTTATTTTTTTATTTTTTTATTTTTTTTTAACACAAAGGTTAGAAACTTTATCCTACAGTTTAATCTTAGGGAAGTCCTCAGTGAGAAAGGGGTAATTTAAATTATGTAGATCCAATCTCATAATGGCTGAAGTGATGAAAATCATTAAAATTACTCCATTTTTGTATGTCTTTGTGTTAAGAGAAATGTTTTGTTTATTTCAGGATTTTGCCTCTAATTAAGAATAAATGGGGAAAATTATTAAATATTTAAATAACAAATAAATATATAGCCAAGCTCGTTGACTGAATTTACAGAAAATAAATAAATAATATTTATTTTTTACTGGCTTTCTGTTTTCCAAATGACTATAGAATAGAATAATGGTAGAAAAACACCAAAAAAACATCACCAAAATAATCTGTCTTACACTGAGCAATGTACTAATATTGAGAAAATCTCGAATTACCAAAGCAGTATATATTTGTGCATTTCCTGGATTACATCATGGACAATCAACTCAAAAGGAATAAACTTTGCCAGCTATATATAACACAAAACAGAGTGATAAAGGCTATAACAAAAATATAGCCTGGATAAACAACCATACGTGACTGAACACAATACACCATGATACATGGGATACATCACTTTTTAACTTTCCAAACATAGTCACTTAATAAATGGGTGTACATGGTGCTCTTTCAAGATAAGGCTTTCTTTCTTCATGGGAGTTACACAGACTAATTTGGGATTAAGATACTTTCCAAGTTACCAGGATATTTTAAGGTGTTTGGCATTGGCAGAAAGAGTCCACTGAGTCCACTGATTTACTCAAGCACAATAAAATTTAGTTTTATAGAACCTTTCCTGTACAACAAAGCTACAGAAGTTAAATCAAGAATAAAAATAGAGAAAAAGGGAAAACACAGAGAGTAAAATATGAGATAAATATAACTCAATTTTATCTGAAATCTGAGAAGTGAAATATTTGATATGAAACAAAGATATGGAAAAGACAATTCAAAAATCTAAGACCTATCCATTTACCTACTAATGAAACACAAAGACATTTATCTACCAAATTTCATTGTTTAACTACAAGAATAGTTCCGTGATGTTCAGAACACATTTTTGTGCTTCTTGGGACTGGGACCACAGTCTGTCAAACTGGTTTATAAAGGAGTAGCTGAGCTCATGACAAAAACTTCCAAAAAGTTTTTCTGGGAGGCAATGTGAAGAGAAACTGTGAAGAGGGAACAGGAGGGAAAAAAAGGTGTTCACAGGCTTGCAGAAACATTCAGGTCAGACAGCACCTTGAGAGGTCAAAGCTCAGAGCTGGAGGAGTTATTTCCAACAAATACTTGGAAGATGGCAGATATAAGGATGCAATTTGTACAGATCCTGAAATATCTTAAAGCCACGTGATGCCTGAGAATGGTGTCTATATTTAGGACACAAGTAGGATGCTAAAAAAAGTTTCCAACCCAATCCCAGACATCTATGCAGGTATAATTGTAATTCAACAACTATGTAGGGATCACAAATAGTTCACTGACCTACAAAAGGATTCTTTTACTGGCTTTTATAGTCCCAGAAGCAGGCTATAATTTTCTTTAACCTCTAAAACATACAGTATAGCTCCATGCTAATAAAATAAAATAAAATAAAATAAAATAAAATAAAATAAAATAAAATAAAATAAATAATGAAAATGAAAATAAAAATAAAAATAAAACCTGAGGGAAGAACCTGTGAAATGGTTATTTATTAAGCATTCTATTTTTTGTTTATTTCTCAACAAGTCATGTGAAATGTCTGCCATGCCCCAAAACAATTACAACAAACTGTTTGACAGTATTAAAGCTTTGGAGAGAAAGTATTTTGGAAGAATAGAGAAAAATGTAATTTTAAAATACATGTGATTGGAAGAAACAAGAAGTACCGAAAAAGAATGAATAAATTCAACACCCACAGGCTGAGTGTTTATTATTATTATTATTATTATTATTATTATTATCAGGATTAAAAATAACAAATAATAGAAAAGAGATGAAAGAGGAACTGGAGTCAGCTCCTGGAAGTCATCTGATCCACAAACTAAAAACTAAGTAACTAGAAAAAAAAATTATGAAGATATTCATAATAAATTAGTAAATCTCTCTTAAAGTCCATGGCATTATTAGGTTGACTTCTGAAGATAACTCACACAGATATAATTCTTAGAAGTCTGCTCATTAATGTGAATCTGATGGAAATTCCTGGGAGTTTTAACATGACCCTGGATGAGAACAAAGTTCAAACTGATGCCAGTAACTTCTGAAAAGCCCAGCTGGAGATCTGAGAGAAGCAAGGAAGTCTATCTCACCTAATTGTTCTGTATATTCACTGGTACACTTGTGATCATTCTATCTGCCTGTTTGTTTAACCATTTCCTAGTCTGACAAACAGGAGAGTAAAACTGTAAATATACATATATATATATATAATATAATATTTTATTTTATAAGAGTTTCATTTATTTTTCTTCTATTTTTTTTTTTTTCTTTTAGAAAAAAGGGAAGAAGGTAGACTATTCCTGTGACTTTATGCAATGCTCATATCTATGATGAGTCCTCTCTGAATTATTTTCTTTAAGTTGTCTGTCCTTGGCCTGAGAAGATTCTGCTATTTCCCTAAAGAAAAAGTTGCATAGTCTCATAAGTCTCAATTCAATAGATTCTCAGAACTGACACTAATTCTCCTTTTGGCCATTTTAACAATAATAAAAAAGGGATAAAATTTGACTAAGTTATTTTTTTCTTTCATATTTCAATATGTTGACAAAATGGGAACCTGACATTTTCAGACTTGAGAAAATACTAGGGGAAAATATTTAAGTAATTGTCATGACTTATTCTGATTAATTAACCGACAAATTAATTTAAGAAAAATCAAAGTTTGACAAAAGCAGGAAAACATTCAAATAGAAAATGTCATCACCTGTTCCTATTTTAACCAACTGCAGGAATAAATTACTGACATGGAGCAATTAATCATAGCAACATGACTGCAGGGACTGTTCTCTGTCACTAAGTCCAATCTTCTGCCATCAAAGGCAAGATATTAATTTCTCAATTTCTGTGAAATCGTTGGCAAAGTCCCCTTACCCTGTTGTTTTGTTTTGGTCTAGTTTTCCATATAGGAATATTTGAGAACATGATCTCATATGAAGCAGAGTGCAAACTCTCATATCTAAGACAGGATTCATTTTGACTCCATTTTCCTGCAAACACTGAATTTTGTAATGTAAGTTGAAGTCCTCTATGATGATAACAACAGCTCAGTAGGCAATGGAGACATCAGGCATTTCTAGATCACTGCACTAATATACTAGCTGTATTTATTAGCACTTTGGCATTAGCCACACAAATCAGAACAGCCAATAAGCTGCACGGTTCCTTCCATTTTGCACTTCCAGATTGCTGTACACTACAGCCTCAGTGTGCTGTCCAAACAGCTGATGTGCACTTTCTGCAAGAAGCTGCAGAGTGGAAAGGTCTTTCCATCTGTGTGGTAAAGAGAGACTTTAAACTCAGTCTCCAGAATCAAAGATAACTGAATTCTGGCATATCTGGTCTATAGTTTTTGTTTGTTTGTTTGTTTGTTTGTTTGTTTGTTTGTTTTTAATCTGCAAATTCTATGATTCTATGATTCTCTGGGAAAACAAAAGCTATTGGATGAATGTTTATAATTTCTACTTTTTGTTTTCCTTTAGCTCTACTTTTTACACATTTGTATACATGTGATCACATCAATTCATACAGATTCACTGATACACTTATTTTCCGACCCCACCCCCCAAAAAAAGAGGGAAATAAAATATAATAACAATAATAACAATAATAAAGAGACTTTCATTTAAAAAAAAGAGATAGAGAAGTGAAAGGGGAAGGGGAAGGGGAAGGGAAGGAAAAGGAAAATGAAAAGGAAAAGGAAAAGGAAAGGGAAAAGGAAAAGGAAAAGGAAAAGGGAAAGGGAAAGGAAAAGGAAAGGGAAAGGGAAAGGAAAAGGGAAAGGGAAAGGGAGAGGGAAAGGGAAAGGGAAAGGGAAAGGGAAAGGGAAAGGGAAAGGGAAAGGAAAAGGGAAAGGAAAAGGGAAAGGGAAAGGAAAAGGGAAAGGGAAAGGGAAAGGGAAAGGGAAAGGGAAAAGGAAAGGAAAAGGAAAAGGAAAAGGAAAAGGAAAAGGAAAAGGAAAAGGAAAAGGAAAAGGAAAAGGGGATCAAATAGTGAAGGACAGAATATGTATATACATATGCATGCGAAGGGCAGAATATGATGTACATACATATGTGTGTATATGTGTGTGTGTGTATAAAATTAAATTTAAGGAGAAATAAAACAACCTAAGAAGAAAGCAGCTAGAGAAGTTGCTATATATTCTGCTTTTGAATTTGGGAATCTGTAAGAACAATTGGCTTCAGAGCCTAAGACATGCAGTATTATTATAGATTTCTGGATAATTAAGCATGAGGAATAGTAAGCGATATATTCACCTACTGCATTTATAGTCTTTTAAAGAGACGTGGGAATTTTTTCTCTCAGTAAGATAGCCTGACACTATGGATTCTACAGAGACTGCATTATGATATGGAGGCAGAGGCACTACACTAATAGGGTTGGAAGGGAAAAAGAGCTGTTTGTTTATATTCTTAAAGGTAAGTGAGCATCAGTTAATAAAATTTCATCAGTTGCACCCACACTACCTTCTCTTCATGTAAGATACAGCCTTTCCTAATGAGTGAGTTGTGTAATATTTAAAATATAAAGACATGACACTAAGCATACTGAGGGAGTAGATATATTCCTATTAACCATGAGGGACTTTGTACTAACTCTTAAGATTACAAAGGGCTATGCTTCTCAAAGTAGACAATTTCTCCTGTTGATGAATATTGCACTGAAACAGAATAGCCTGAGAAAGACAAATTTAAACATCATATAAAGTAAGCAGCCTTATGTATTTTGAACTCTTCTCATCAGAACTGTTAAAGTAGAAATCTGCTACAAATATTTCTATCTTATAAATACTTCCCTTCATTCCAGACCACACGGATGCTAAGCAGTCAATTCAGAGTCACAGTGAATCATTGGACAGGCCTGAAAAAAAAGGATACACTTAAGGTATGGAAACCTAAGACCAACAGTGAGGGAGGAAATCAAGTCTAGATGTCTTGATAGATAGCCTTAAGATGCAGCTGTGATACTGGCAGAAAGCTATATTTCAAGCTATTGAAATGGGTTGCCATCCAAGTAACCAAGGCAAAACTCACTTCAGTCCAGAGTTCTTACATAGTTCATGAATAAAACACCTCAGCACGTTCCAAAAATATATTCAGGATATAAGTGGACTTCAACCGGACTTCAAGTTCCAATGATCAGTGACTTTTGCCCCAGTTTCAGTCTGTATGCTTCCAGATCTCCTAACCAAAGTAGTCTCATTTCAAATAAATAAGTTTCATGACTGCATGTAGAGATGTATAGCTTAGGTACTGACTGTGACAGTCAGTTCATAGCAAGCTTCTCTGAAGAAAAAAAGACATTGAAAAAGACAGCACATTGCTAACAATGAGGAGATTAAGTCTTTTATGGCATATGCTTACTCTCAGGTTGCACATAACTTCAGCAGACACATTTCTCCATTGAGAAGCCAGAGTGCCATGTACACAAAAAGACAATGAACACCTTAAGAAATAGCTAGATATATGAAGGGTGCACAAAAAATAACCTGCTTATGCCATCAATACTGCTTTTTCTGCAGCCCAGCTGTAGGAATTATTTAACCTGGCTAAATAGGAATTTAGAGTGATGACATGTCCGAAGAACTAAGGATCTGGTGATTGCTGCAGAAGTCATTTGCACTCACTTTGTCTCTTCAGGAGGAATCACGCCTCCAGTATCTCACTACCATGCATACTTAATATGCAGTAGAGATAGAAATAGAGTGCTACTGCTGGCTTCTTTGCTGGATAGTAGCAACAATTAGTGAACATTTTACATTAAATATTTTTAAGATTTTTACCATTAACGTGAGCATCTTTAATACTTTTTTTTTTTTTTTTTTTTTTTAAATAAACAGATCAAATCCCTTATGTGCCTTTATTTTTTCTTTTCCTTTTCCTTGTTCCATATTTAAGGCATAAAATGAGGAGGGTAGGAAGAAAAACAAATACGAAACTTTTTATCAATGAAAAGGTTAACATTTCTGTAAAATACCTAATACAAATAGAAAGATTTATTTTCATTCTGATTGAAAACTTTCACAGAACTTTCTAACCAGCCTGAATTATGTAATTCATGGGATATCCAGAGACAGCTGGAAAAGTTTGGGCCTGGTTTTTCAGTTCATAAATATTACCTCACTGTGATGATAAATCTGTATACTTATACTGAACAATGGCAATTCCAAAATCAGATACAAACAGCAGGGCTTGTTCCAGTTGTACTATGAAATGTCTAAAGATAAAAATGTTCTACTTTACAGAGATATTGCACAGCCCAGTAAACTTCACTGTGAATAAACATTTTTAAGATTTCTCATTTCTGATACTCATCAAAATATGTCCCTTCTCCATTTATAACTCATTACTTGTGGTGATGTTCTTCCCCATCATGCTCATTCATACAGTAAAGCAGTCCAATGAGAGACTATATTAATTGACCTTTACAGTTCAGATTATGATGCTACTGTGTGTGTGTGTATGGATTATTTTACTGGTTATTAAAAAAAAAAAAAATCCTTTCTGTCAACAAATGACCGACTCCTATCTTTTTGTCTCTAAATGGGAAATTATCTTGAAAGTGTGAAAATGTGTGCCACAGAAAGAAAGCATAAGTTACATGGTATAATGTATCTTGAAACTAGAGTTTCAATAAGAAAAGTCACAACAATAATAATATATAATATTATGAGTTTTGTTGGTGGTGGTGGTTTTTGTTTGTTTGTTTGTTTTTCCAAGAACTGAATTCAATGTAAAGCTTGCAGACACTTTTGAAAAACACAATATACCATAGATAAACTAAACTGACATAACAGTTTTTCCAGAAGTAAAACGTTTTTTTTTTTAAAAAGATTTTTTTAAAAAGATTTTTTTTTTAAAAAGATTTTTTTTTAAAAAAGATTTTTTTAAAAAGATTTTTTTTTTAAAAAAAAAAAAAAGAATTTATTTATTTATTTTCTCCCTTACTAAGAGATGTGGAAAAATAGCTTAATTCATCACATTTGTTACCATAAATTAAAGCAGACTTAACCTTTCCTACTCTAGTTAATCCTCTTGAGCTAAGATTTTCTGAAGCTAGAGACAAATGTATGGTTCCTTAACACATATTAAGATGACAGAGTTATATTTTTCTCGGGGATCAGCCCTTTTGAACATCATGCCATTTATTTAGAATACTAAATGATAGGTCTGTTGTGGACATGTATCTCATCTGAAGGTTTCACTGCCTGCTGAAGTTTTAAGACAGGAGGCAGTGGAGGGTGCTATGCAGTTTTAAAGAGAGAAGTTTGTCAAGAGTTGTCGACACCCATCACTTGTTATTTAATTCATCATAAAATATGGGAAGTCACACTTTAGTGACTGAAATGTCAATCTCCCATGCAGACATTGTTATCCATTAGCTGAGAAGCCCATATGAGAGACTGCTGCCAAGACCATATCTCAAACCATAACCTGTTTAGTCCCTAGGAGGTCACTCTACCTGGTATGGAGATAATAGACACCCTGTTGAAGTGAGGCTACCTGCCAGCAGAGCCAGCAGGATGTATGCTGAACTTGTCATAGATGGAAGTCAATCTTTCTGCATGGTGCACTCATTCGTTAAGTCATTTTCTGTCTCCATATGAAACTATATCAGCACATCTGGAACAGCATTAATTTCCTGAAGGACAGAAAAGATTCTTTGCTTTGGTAATATGTTGAAAACAGGAGTAGTACAAAGAGTAGAGCCACACAACAGACAACTGTTTGATTTCAGAAACTGCCACATGAGGGAAATATGTCCTCTGATGCTACGCATCTATGGCTTTTCAACGGATCTGTAAGCAGAACATGCTAGGAAAGTACCACTGCAATATTACAATATTAATATTCAGATCTGGTTCAAACAGCAAACAAATCTCCTGTAACGTGTGATAAAATATAATGTTCTTGGAGGATCTCTTTCTAAAGAAAGGAAAAGTGGGATGGAAGATTATTAAGTTCTTTTCCCAAAGATCCCAGCTGATGAACTAAGGTACGCTCGTGGTGTTAAAGCTCTAATGTTTCTGAAGTCTATAGAGTACACAGCTTTTTCAGATGTTGGCGGAGAAAAATGCTCCTCAGAATAACACCTACTGAGCTGTGACTGTAACCCTACAAAATGTTTTGCTTCTAAAATAAATCAATGCATAAAAAATAAAGACCTTTGGGGACAAACACTGATGGTTATCTTAAAGAGCCAAAAACATAGAAACCTAATTTCAACTGCATCTTCTTCTTAGTCAGAGAAAAGTCCCTCCCTCAGCATGAGTAATTTATAAAGTTTTATTTTCATTTTTTTTATCCCAAATCCCAAATCCCATGTGTTAGTAGTTACCATATGTAAAACAAACAAACAAACAAACAAAAGCAAGCAAGCACATAAATAATCCTCCCCCCACGCCCCCCACCCCCCACCCCAAACCAACCAACCAGAGTTTTTGTCAGCAGGATAAAAATAGAAAAGCAAGAAGGAGCTAAACTTAAAACTTTTGTACAGCATGAAACATTAAACAGAAACCAAATATTTTTTGTTGTTTGTTTGTTTGTTTGTTTGTTTTTAATAAAAACTAACAAAACTGAAGTGAGGCCTACCTATTTATTCAGATTTGTTTGATTGCTCATTTGTTTATTTTTTTCTTTTGTGGAAAACTTCACAAACATTCAGGAAACTCTTTTCACTTTCATTTTAGGGTTTGTTTTGTTTTGTTTTAAAAGCCACCTAGAAAAATCGTATTCACATATAAAAAATGTCCAAGGGTTTTCAATAACTGTGTTAGTGATTAGAATGAAAACAGAGTGACTTGATCTGTTTATGTTCACACATTTTTATTTCAGTATAAAAAGGCAAAACATAAATAAGTATTGAAAACTATATGACTGTAGTCCTTAAAAAAATAAAATTAAATTAAATTTTAAAAAATCAGCTCTTAATGATATCTGTATTACTCTCATCCAAATCTTACCTGTACCTGGCACTTCTTTTTGTTTGCCTTCCTAGTTTATGTTGATGGTCCAGTTTTTGGAGGTATTTCTCTCTTTTCTAATGTGTTATTTCAGCTAGTTCCAGTTAGCTAGTTTATTCCAGGACTGCACACATACTGAGGTCGTTTGCTCACTCGTATTCTTGATGTTCCATGTCATTTCTATTTACTTTTTTTGGAGCTGGGTTATATACTGCTCAAATCCCTGCTTCTGCAATTGAATTATCAAAACTCCAAAGTTTTAAAAGCTTCAGGCTATGCTTCAGGGCATTAGCAGGCAGATACATCCTGAGACATAGAGTCCAGACTGTCTGTTGCAGGAAAATGTGGTGTATGGACAACACTGAAAATTCAGCTGTTTTAACTTTGTTTTGTTCTGTGGCTATACTAACAAGTCAGTTCCAGATCTTCACTCTTCTGTGTATATAAAATGTCTTTTTAATCTTTAGTTTATTTACTTCCCAGCTATTACATATCTATTTTCTCTTCTGCCAATATTGCTCTTTAGTTTAAGTAGGCTGTCTTACTTCCTCATGTTTACCCTCTCAAAATGTTTATTTGCTGCAGCCATATCCTGTCGCCTTTCATTTTGCTAGGCTAAATACACCCATATGCTTTCACCTCCTGTAGTTCAATGGATTCTCCATTCTCTAGCCTCTGAATCAGTCTTTCTTTGTGCTTTCTCTTACTCTATTTTGTTCTCATAATCATGACCAGTATTTCAGATCTAGTCAGAGTAGTACATTGTACAAACGACTTTCATTCTTTCCTGTATCACCTGGATCTTAGAACTATCCACATTAAACTGATAGGTTACAATAATTGGTGAAAGATTGATGCACTTGAGATTATTATCTTCACCCCTAACAGTTCTGATTCTAAAAGCAAAAATTCTTACTATCCTTCTTGAAGCAAATGGCCTGGCAATTCACTCTGTTAAATTAATTTGATTTCATTTCCTCCTGTCCTCAAGATCATGCAGTTATTCCTGTATGATATTCTCATCTTTCTGTGTAATGATAGTGCCTCCCATAACAAGTTAAACTAGCACATTTCATCTAAAATATACATCCTGCGTTTACAAAACTTTCTGTCATTTTCCTATTTGTGGCAAATTCAGGTTTTACTGTGATATCTTTAGTAGCACTGAACTGTGGAAATATTTCAGCTGGTGGAAAGAAATTAGTTGTGAAAGGGACATGATAATGTGCACATGTTGGAAAATTTGCTTTTTGAGCATACGGGATTGTTTAGACATACTAATGTGTTTAATCCAGACTTTGGTAAGTTGTTTTAAATCAAGAAATTCTTTGCCTTTAGTTTCCTCAGGAGAAACTAGGAGAAAAACAATCATTCCCAGTTTTTCTCTCCTTTTTAAAAGGAAACAAATATTTTCTCTTTCATGTCCACATGCACACAACCACCCTCTTAGCTATTCATTACATTCTTAAAAGAGAACTGAAGTTAAGCTATCCTTTGAGGCTAACAAAATGCAAAATTAACTCCAGACTGAATGAAGTGCATATGGCCATGGAGAATTATTTGTGTGTGGTTCCCAGTGAAATGTGCGTATCTAATTTGATTCCAGTTGTGTTTCTTGAAGAAATAAAGACTTTAGTGTCATATCCCTGTTGCACTTTTTCACTAAACTTAAGAACTTTTTCACTAAAACTTAAGAACTGCAGAGCACCAATATTTTCACAATGAATTCTTTCTTTATTCCTCTCCCTCTTCTATTTCACCCTCACCTATATAAATAGCACACATAGGGATATTAGAGAGACACTACTCAGGCAGAGGTAGTCTTTGTACAGAAGGCTTGCTGGTTGTGCTACATTAAGGTTTTGGTACGATAAAGCTTTCTTGAACATCCATGTTCACAGTATTTTCAAGCCCTCTGAGAGTATAGGGCTGTGATTTACAGCATGTATTTCAGATTTGTGTTTCTTTGTAAGCCTGAAAGCTGGTGAGTTGGGACTGTCTATTAACAGTGTTTCAAGAAGACCTGACTTTTCTGGTCTTTTAATCTTTTTAAATTACAGGATTCATCTCAGGGTCATGGATTACTCTAAACATCATCAATGTTCCTGCACTGGAAGATACCTTTAGTCATGTTCCTTTTTCTAGCCAAATCATCTTACTTTGTGGCTAGAATTAACATCACCAGGTTAAGGATAATTGTCCATGTTTGTTTGCAATGCAAAGGTTTATGAGAAACTGCATCCTCATAAAAAGGATGCAGTTCAGTGAACAGGCAACTATTTTCTCTAATGTCCCAGGTGACGCAGAAGTCTCTTTTGTGAGAAAACAAGTCAATAGAAAGCCTGTGACCCAGTATAACCTTTCTCAAGGTGACTCAGTTTTTAGAACAACATAAAATAAAACAACCTTCCAATGTTGTCTTCAGATTCTGATTTAGACCATGCCATAAGGAGTAAGTAGTCATATACATGTGGGTATGGTGGTCCATGAAAGTGTCAGCATTCAGAGGAAATGCCTTTAATGAGAGTAGCAAGAGAGTAATTGGCATTTACAATTGTTTTATTGGCATTTACCACACATTTTTGTATCAGTTCAATAGGTCGTACATGGATTTAGTCAATCACAAGTGGGGTCTTATGTGGGAACTTTGATATTAACTGAAACATTTTTTGTGGTTTAACCCAGCAGGCAGCTAAGCATCACAAAGCTGTTTGCTCTGATGCTCAGAACCCCCGGCCCCTATTTAAAGATAAATTTTCTCCTTTGCCCTCTTCTGAGAAATGTTAGAGATGGAAAAGATGTAATTTAGGAGATGCACGGCAGCTCTTTCTAATACCAAAAAACAAGTCAGAAGATATTTTGAAGTGTCAGAGGATCTTTTTAATAAGGTTATTAATGGTTTCAATAGGGGCATTTTTGTTCAATTGTCTAGAATGTGTATTAAAAGTTAGAAAATTATTATAGTCAGATCAGTTAATGATGTCAGACTAGTCTCTGTAACAATGGATGTTCCAGTCAGAAAACAAAAACAAACAAACAAACAAACAAAACAACAACAACAACAAAAAGTGTAGCAACTAAACCTTTTTGTTTGTTTTTCTAAGACAATCTTGCTATTTTGACCTCTCCAGAAGCTTCAGGCACAACACTGAGACAATGTTTGCAAAAACCTTTGAAGATAGAACAGTCTACAAAATTGTAAATGTTATTATTAATTATTAAGCATATTGTATTGGCTTTGAGTCCCCATGACTCAATGATAAAATAATAAAAATGGAATAAGGCCTGCATATGGTGATGTGTTCCAGAAGGAAATAGAGATGTGTTTATTTTTTGTTGTTGTTGTTGTTTTTGAGTCAGATGTAAAAATATTTTTCCCTTCAGATTTGTCAAGCTTTTATCAAATGCATAGAAAAAAATATAATTTAAGAGGAAAGTACACCTTTCAGAATAACCTTCCTTTCTAGGAGCTGTAAGTTTGAGATGCTCTCACAGAAGCCTGTTGGACTGCATATGATCGGAGGCTGTGGACCATTTTCCTACCACCAGGCACCCAGAGTTCAGGTGTGAGCAAAGCAGACTTCAGTCAAACATTTAGGTTTTGAGTACTTGCTGCACAAAACTTAACCAAAATGGATTGAATGTCAACATAAGTCTCATGATCACCTTATTCTAATACCAGCTGTAAGAATAAATATTATTTTTATTCAGATAATGATAACCTGTCTAAAATAACTTCTTCCACAATACTGTAACTTACTCATTCTTTCCGGAAATACTTTTCAGGAAAGATAAAACTGAGAGGATATACTGTTATATATGTAAATAGAGAAAAAACAGCCTAACAAATAGCACACTGCATCATGAGGAAATTAAACTTCAGGAATTTTTTCATCTTAAAAATTAACTTTACAGGAGGCTGTCATGCGTTAATCATTTCTCACTTGTAGCAAACAAGGTTGTAATATATCATAAGCAAAAAAAAATAACCCAGTAGTGTGTCATAGCAGCAAGACAATCAGACTAAAAGGGTAAGATTCATTTCCTGTTCACTAGCTCCATGTATGAATCCATGTAAGAGAATCATCTTGTATTCTTGTATAATCAGCAGACAGAAACAACCATTTTTGGGGCACAGTTTTATCTCTCCTTTAGATATCTATTTTATAGTGGGATTATTCTCATACTAAAGTGCCTATTTCTCTCCTCTAAACATAAAGGCAGCCTACACTGACTAGCTTGGAAACAGATGTCAATGCTGTAATAGTTACATTTACTTACATGAACCCCGACGTAGATGTCTGGCAAATGCTTTCTATCTACTCTGAGCTGTGTATGAAGCCATTGCTCTTCACCTTTCATTTATTGCTTTCAGGTGTTTATGGTTCTTCCTCAGTAAAGATATAAAACAGAACCATTTTAGCACTCCTCGTCTATTTCAGAGCAAAATCAAATGGTTCCTTAAATCATCTTCAGTGCCAATCACTTTCACAGTTTCAGTCTCCTGGACGTGGAGTCAGATGAAGATTTGGTAGATAATTCATGTGGAGAAAGCACATGTACAGCAGCGTGTGCATGACAGAACAATGTAAATGAAGAGGGAAGCGAGATCCTCAGCACTGCAAAGATGTAAGGATGTAAGTAACACATGAGTGAGAGGAGAGGAGAGAGGATTTCATAAATCTGTCTCTCATTCGAAAGTTTTGTAAAACTAATCTCATTGTAATACATCCTCTTGTGATTTTCAAAGTTGTTAGATAATGAAAGTACACCATCCATTATAAAAATGTTAAGAACAGAACTAATATAACCGGCTATATGTGGATAATTGTGTTGTCACACTTTCACAATCAGAGGGGGACAGCATTTACTAAATAACTCTAATTATTTATGAATATTTGCCTAAATACCATGAACCTGAGATTTTTCCATACTTGGTTTTATTCACTTAGATCCATTCAGCAATTTAGGCTTCATTTAACACGGAATTTACTGTGGAATGACCTGAAGTCTTTGTTTGGAGACCTACTCAAACCTGAGCTGGTCTTAATTCAGTGTAACTTTGGAAATGAATTAAGTAAATTCAACATAAGTGTAATTCTCACTCAGAGTATCCACAGGACAATTTAATGAGATTTAAATAATCCACTTTAAAAACTAATTCAGGATAATTTTGCAAGCATCTCACCTCTGTGTAGACAAACCTTTAATACTTAGGCAATACCACAACTCACATAAGTAAAGTCACAGCCTGAATCTATATGAAATTGTGTAGAAATTAGTTCAAACATCAACTGTGTCTGACCATGTATCTAAGAAGGATCCATTGTACTGGAGTTCTGTTCTTCATCAGTCACAACAATAAATGATAAATTAATATATCAGCTGTATTAATACCAAGGTCTGCTATTTAATATGTATCAAAGTACCCCAAATATGTTTTTTTGGATAACTAATGTTTCATATCTCTTTTGTCTGACCAATATCTTGTGTAGATTCACATTTTGAGGGCAGGCTACTAAGCTTATTTGTGGATGACTCTTACGACATTCCTCACACGTCAGGATCCTTTTGTAGTCTGTTTGTTAAATGGTGCAAATGATCTTGAAATTAGAATCATAGAATCATAGAATATCCTGAGTTGGAAGGGACCCTTAAGGATCATCAAGTCCAACTCTTGACACCGCACAGGTCTACCCAAAAGTTCAGACCATGTGACTAAGTGCACAGTCCAATCTCTTCTTAAATTCAGACAGGCTCGGTGCAGTGACAACTTCCCTGGGGAGCCTGTTCCAGTGTGCAACCACCCTCTCTGTGAAGAACCCCCTCCTGAATTCTCATGATCTTTTCATGATCAAAATCTTTTGATTTTCATCATGACCTTCCTCATTTATCCTTGATTTCTATGAGCTGTTAAGGATCACTACACCTCACTGCCTCAACTCCTGTAAATAAATCTCAAGCTCTGGAAATGCATTTGCACTACTACCTGAAGAGTCATAGAATCATACAACCACAGAGAATCACAGAATCATAAGGAAAGTAAAGGGTGGTTTTGTCCACTATAGCTCAATTTGGCAACATTATTGTGCAGTCCCCTAGGTCACCATAAGCCAGTGATAATATTGTAACTTGCAAGTTAACATTGCAAGTTACATGCTCAAAGTTATCAACTTTTCCATGGGAGAAAAAAAAAAAAAAAAAAAAAAAGAGAGAGAGAGAGAGATATTCTAGATATTCTCCTTTTCTTCTTTTGTCCTTCTAGGGCTGTAATGAGAACAAATGGAAGTGACCTTACATTGCAGGACACTCCTTATAGTGTTTTAATACAAATTCCATTGCAATGAAAGTCTTGCAGAGTGTTCATTAGAACATCCATAAAGTCTTTGTGGAGGGCTTAATAGCTAAAATAAGCTATTGAAATTAGCCAATCTTTCTATAATTGAACTCTATGAATCTTTTACTGCAGTAAGGTGAAGTAAGTTGCCTGAGGTACCTGATGTACGAATGCTTGGTTATGTGAAAAATAAATAAATTTAACTGATAAAAGTCATGTGTAATAGTTCACAACTGCTCTTTGGTGTATTTATGACAGCCTTGAACAAATGAGTTCAATTCATATTGGATTCTAAATTGGCATATTCTCATTCCTCACAGAGATTTTCTTTGAGCCTTCTACCATATACCTCATTACCAATTTAATCATCTGATACAAAGGAAAATATGGAAGATGTGCTTTTGTGTTTCAGTTATAGGTTTCCTTCTCCCAGTCCAGAGAAGATTATTCACTCTTTGACTAGGTATATTTGTGTTAGTACTAGTCTGTTTCAGTAATGAAGGTATTGTGAGAGGCGTTATACAAACACATGCTAAAACATAGTCTCCTTCTCTGAGAACTTATATTTAAATCCAATAAAGAACATCAGTTCTTATAAAATTTTATGCTAGAATGACTAGACTTTATACCCTTAATGATCAAAATGAAAATTCTCAGGCTTGGTATGCCATTCTGGGTTTTGCAACATGCAGAGGGATAACTAGGTATCTCAAAAAGGTGATCCAGGAAAACCTAGATGTTTAGCAGAAGTCTGTCTTCAGTTCAACAATGAATATTTCTCATAATGCATGCTTTCTCTGAAGCACAGCTTCTTTCTGGGAAATTTATCTGTTTTGCAGGTAAATATGCAGAGTGAGTGAGATGAAACAACTTTGAATGTATCTGTCTCTGCTCATTGACTAGGAAGGAAGTCTAAACAGCCATTAAATCAAATATCTGTTAGAATATACTTACTTTAGTAAGTAGTGAAGATCAAAAGGAGTGGATCTGTTGAGCTGCTGAGAAGCTGGTGTTCATAGCATGTGAGGTCTGTTCTTCTTCTTTCTTTCTTTTTTTTTTTTTTTTTTTCAACTCAGGTTTTTTTTCAACTCTACTACAGCACAATGGACTGAAGGTTCACTTCTGGTTCAAGTACACTCAAGTGCTCTAGGAGTGCATTCTACAAAGTCTTGGCTTGTTTTAATAAATTTGGGTTTGTGTATATACACACATGTAAGCATACTTTTGCTAATGTAGGGGGGGTACACATATCTATGTATATATTTATATTTAAGGAAAAGGTCTTGTAATTTTAAATAATATATATTTATATATAAAAATAATGGATGAAAGAGCAAAAAGGGAAATCTCCAAAGAGTACAAAATGGTTCAGGCAGGTGACATTTTGTATATTCAAGCAGTGGAAAAATCAGAGTTTAGCAGAGTCTAGCAGAATGATTTGTACCCAGGATTGTTGATGTCCTGTGAAAAGACAAGAAGCTGCTCTCCTGGCATGTGTCATCCTACTATACAGGATGCACCTAGCATTTCTTAGAGAGTCTGGAGGCCACTACAACATCATAAGCTTGTTCCTTACTCAGTGGAGGAAGAAGGTTAGATGTGCCCATCTGAGCCTACACATAAGACATAGATTCAGTGACTTGCCAAGGGGTTCAAAATAGCAATACTTGCGAGCACAAAACATCTTCTACTTAATACTGGGCAAATATTTAACATCTCATTAGAACATCACAATTGGAGAAGGACATTACTATCCAAACATGTACTTGTATGTTTGGCAGCTTCGACTGAAGTTGCTGTGAATCCAGGCAGTAGATAGCTTGGCCTAGTTAATTAGTAATGTCTTCTCTAGTGTCTTGTCAGTACTTGGCAATCATGAAAGTCTGGACATAGGCTAATACACAGCTCAGTGTGAAGGAGGAGTGAAAAAAAAATAAAAATCTTCCATCACAGGTGAAAAGATAATTAGCCAGACATATATTTCAAATGGCAGCAACAGCAGAGCAGATTGTGCATGGTGTCCTGTAATTTTCCATATACTTTTAATTATCTTTTAATTATTAACAGTTTTTTGTCCACTCCAAATGCATTTGGCTAGCACTGAGCTTTTTGCTTTTTTTCTTTTCCATTTTTTTCCCCTACTTGTTCTAATCTAGACCCAGTTCCAACTGCTAACGCATCAATGTCAGAAACTGCAGTCAAGCACAGCCTGTCCCCAAATCCCAACCTCTATAAACACGATGGCTCATTAATAACTTAAAAAGGATGATGACACTGATACTATTTATAGGGTCCTGCCAGCCAGGACTGCCAAAGTTAAGGAAATTAACATGGAAAAATTGTCAACTGCAAAACATTAGTGTTTATCAACAGATCAATCAAACTTCAACTACTGTAAATTGTGCTTTTAGCTAAATAAAATGTATCCACAATGACAATTTATTGAATGCCTTCTTTTGTTACTCTTGTGCCCTTGTATCAGTTTCAATGAGAGACAGAGAAAGAAAAAAAAAAGGAGCAAGACAGAAACTCCTACATTCCCATTTTCCCCTTCCCTCTCCTACTCCCCTGACACCTGCCAAACCTCCCACAATTGCTGAGCTCTCAAAAGTTACAGCTACATGTTTCACAATGAGTGGCAAATCAGAACTGCTGAACAAAATTCTCATGAAGTCAATTAAGTGTTAATTAGCTTTGACTGAGGGCACATGAGTCTCCAGCAAGCTAAATAAATGTCAAGGTGACGAGGCTGTATACTAAGTACTGGGTTTACATGAGCAGAGAGCTTATGATTCAAGGTTTTTTGTTTGTTGTTTTTTGTTTGTTTTTCCCTTCTTTCTTCATTGTCTTCTGTTTTGCTCTTATAACAGAAAGAGACAGAATGCTACAGCAAGAATTAAGTTTTTCCTTCATTTGTTCACAGGCATATTTGCTGCAAATTGTTGGATAGAAAATTTGCTGCAAATTGTTAGGTAGTCCTGCTGACAGGGAGGTGATTTATCGGCATGCAGGCAGGCTGTGGAAGGAAGCAACAGAAAGAAAATAGAAGACAGAGGGGGAGAGAAAGAGAGGGGAAGGGAGAGAATAACTAGAAAAGTTTGAGGATCAAAACTATCTCTGATCTTAATCCATTTATTTCTGGATTTTCTATTCTGAATGGCATAAATAACATTAATAATAATAATAAAAATAACTAATAATAAGTAATCATATTTATATATATAAAATATAAAAGATAATTTGGCCAACCTCTGCTAAGAATTTAGCCTGTTGAGCCTTAAAAAGAAACAGAGAAAGATTTAAAAATGAACATACAAAACCTTGATCAAAAACTACTGTGGTCTGCGAGAGACTCAGTTAGGGAAAGTGAGAAGCTGACAGTTTATCTGCTCACATGACAAGAATAATAGGTGTAATATTATTCTTTTTACTAGCTTAAACCCAGGTTGGGGTCTAGAGGCCTCAATCAAGATCAGGGCCCCAGTCTGGTAGATGTTTAAAAAAAAAAAAAAAAAAAAAAAAAAGTCTTTTCTGAGAGGATTTTACTATCTGTAGCCCTGATCTTACAATTAACTCACAGTAGGTCATTTCCAATACTAAGTCCATTACATGACTGAGGTTTCAAACAGACGAGCCAGAGGAAAGGTGTAAGGAAGGAAACATTATTACCACACATTTTACAGGTTCAGACAGAAAAATTAAGTGCCTTGCCCAGGGTCACACAATATATGATAGTGCTAATGAAAACACAGAACTCAGGCTAACTTCTAGTCCAGGCTGCTGCTTGCATTGCAACGGTGTCCCCACTGATGATTTCTACAGAGAGCTGATGATATCCCAATTTGGGTGGCAGACAAGGAAATCAGCTGTGACTAGCAATTGTGGAAAGGTGGAAGAACTAACATTAACAGGTCTGAAAATCAAGTTATGGGCACATTTTGCAGTAGACAGATTTGTGTTTATTGCTGCTTTATGAGACTGAAGATGGGTAGTAAGACCTGCACCTAACTTGGATGCTCATTTGATATTCTTGCTTAAAGCATGGCTTTAAGAGAGGAAGTAGTTTGAGAAGATATTTCAAGATCCTTGCTAAAATCTTGCTCTTCCAATCAACATACCTAAGAAAGAGATACACCGTGTTCTGTAGTAAAAGGAAAAGTTTGATAACAGATGAAATACAGCTTCAGGACAGAGTAAAAATATTTAATTTTTTTCTGGGAGAATTTTGCTCTGGTCTTATGCATACCCACATGGGCTCTAGTATTTCTGTAGGAAGTCCCTTACTTCTCAATTTTACAAAAGGATCATTTTGACTTTTTAATCTGTCTGCCAGTAAATTCCCAATGTGAAGACTATGAAGTGCTTGACTAGCTTCACAGTCATTTTTCTTTGGTTTCATCAGCTTCGGTAAAAATTGAGAGTGCTTACCACATAACTTTACTGAGATATGGTTTTGCATCAGGAATAGCAAAAATTGAGAAAGAACAGACCACTATCCATTTCAGTGGTCTACTTGATTCTGCTTTGTAATTTGAAAGAATTCTGAGGTACATTAAAGAAGACAAAGTAAAAATACATCAGATGCTGGTTGGCATAAAGAATAAATCCCTTAAAAAAGAAGTAGATATTAATTGAATCTGAAAGACAACTCATTCTTGACTAATGAACATGAAAGCATTATTCATGACTGGATTGTGGAACTCTTTGACACGGGACATTGATGAGCCAGAGATCACAAATATCAAGAAGGATTAACAAAAATCTATGGACAGGAAGAGAAAGTCTCAGTGAAATATGTTGAAAGAAATATTTAACTTCATAAATTGATTGTTGGTACTGATTTGCAAGTAACTTTATTATTATTATTATTATTATTATTATTATTTTAATAGGAGAGAGTCTTCTGCATCTGTTTCTACTGACCATAGCTGGATACAGGTTACTGGATTATACAGACTCATATATGGCACTTATAAGAGAAACTGATAAATAATCTGAATGACCACCGTTAATAAATGGGATAGTCTCCAACTCAATCCTTTAGTCCAGCAATATGTATTAGTCCAATGACCTTCCCAGAGTGATAGGAAGTTGCACCTTGGTGCTGGTCCGTGTTAGGTTTCCTATTGGAGCCAAGCATACTGGAAAGTTAGACCATAGAGAATTAAAACTCCAGTTCTAAGAGGTCTATCTGCTAATTAGAACATGCTGCCTACCACATCTTGCCATGGTGTATTCTTGTTTCATTATCACTGTCATAATCATGTAGGTAGGAAAGGAGTGTTCTTAGGCATTCCAGATGGATGTTGCTATTTATTTTTCCTTCCTTGCTCTTCTCTTTGTGTTACTGTCTTACAAACTAACCTGAATGAGCATTATAATTTTTGGATTAAGAGTGGGAAATACTTTGGAATTTTCCTGTCAGGAACACCAGAAAGACGACAGGTTCCCTACATCTGCTAGGTTGTACAGTTAAATATGGAAGTAATGCTCCTACAAAAGAGATCAACATTTAGATTTCAAAGGATATTAGGGCCTTTTTCTTCCTAAGATACATCTTTCTGGCAAAGCATAGAAGCTCTCAAGTAGGTGTAAATTGCATTTATGGCCATGACTGTAAGGTTCATTGACATGGTTAGAGCATTATAAAGTAGTCTCAGTGAAAATGACAATCAGGCCCTGAGGCTTAGACAGATGGATGGACAAAGCAACATCTGTGCAGTTTTATGCTACCTTTGCAAAAAGAAGTTACTAGTTTAAAACAAACAAACAATCTGTAAAACTAAAAATAGAAAAATAATAGAAAAATATAAAAATATACAAAATTACAAAAAAAAAAAAAAGCCAAATAAATTGATCTATTATGGAATTAATCCTAGAAACTGTGACACAAACAAAAAGTAAAAACAAACTTATTCTTCCCACCACCACCCCTGCATATTGGTGAGTGAATATAAACTTGATAAAAATCAGGTAAGAAAGCTGATTTCCATCTGTGACTAATACAAGGATGTTCTATGTGATACTGACTAGATCACTACTTTTATACACATACTAGTTCCCTGAGCCTTGGTTTGCCCAGCTATAATATTGAGATGATGGCCTATATTTTTATTTTAAAACACTTTATGCATAAAAGGTGCTTTACGAAGGCTTTTGAATATTATAGGAACACCCATCTATTCATTCCTGTTATAAAATATGTCTGAACTGCTGGACTGATCTCACTGCTATATCACAAATGCTAGAGAGGATTCTGCTTCTCACTATTTCACCTTACAAATTAATATATGTGCAATCTCTTCAGTGTCTTCTCTTCCTAAATCAAAACAGATACCAGTCAGCTACCTGCTTCTATTATGCAAGCTCTGAAATGAAGGAACATAATATTAACTTTCCGAATCCTGTTTCTGTTTGATAAATCTGTACAGCTATATGTCTATGACTACAGTTGGAGGTATTTAAGCTACACACCCTGTTTGGAAGGCATACCTCTATATGAATACATTAACACATACTTCAGTAAGAGTTCATCTATTGTTAGCCTTCAGTCAGAGCTTTTAACTACAGAATCTAAAAAATTTTTAACAGTATTTAATTTTCCATATAATACATCTCTACCTTCTAAAATAACTTTAAAATAAGAGTAATCTTTCTGTCTTGTTTTTGAAAAAGTTAATTGGAAGTCTAAGGCATAGTGATTTTTTTTTCAGAAGAACTATAGTATTACAACAATCACTGTGACTTGAAAATGAAAATATTTATGAAAAAGAAAAGAGTTAAAAATACAATATCTTTTACTTTGTTTGTTTGGGACAATGATTTTTCTCTATGCAGCTAAAATGAGGGTATTTTTACTGCCAATATGTTCACAGCTATAATGCTATAATCCAGAGCAGGTGAAAAAACATTTTCCTTATGATTCTGATAATGATAAATAATTTTACCATAATTAAGGCATGTTCTGTCACAGTATTTGGTAGTTCTTACATCATCTCTTAAAACCTAGAATCCTCATACTCAGTCACCACTCACTCAATTGAGATGCACCGATCTTAGAAAAAAACTCATCAGGTGGACCCTGATGCATTAAGTTTGTGCAGAAAAAATTCTACCAAAGTGCACTGAAAGAAAGAAGGAAAGGAA
>NC_048926.1:5799733-5822568 GCF_011077185.1 Oxyura jamaicensis | reverse complement strand
TATCTGCATGGGGCTTGGTTGTTTGCTTCAGCCATTAATTCCATACCAAGAACTGTCTTTTCTTGTTATTCCTTCCTGGCTGCTATTTAGTGATGTCACTTGTACCAGCTGATAAGTGTGATGAAATTAGAATGTGATAAAGTCAGGAGTATTTGACGGTGTACAGAAATGTTGAACACTAGGAATTATTATGACTAACCCATTATGCTTGCAATGATTTCTAAATTAAGACATTAGCACAGGCCAAATCTTTTACTGCCCTTCAAGTTCTTGTCAGTCAAATTTTTTTGTGGTACTGAAATGAGTATGCTAAAGATATGCTCAACAACATGCTAAAAAAAAAAAAAAAAAAAAAAAAAAAAAAAGCATTTAGTTGAAATACACGTCAGATTCTCTTTATTTAAACTTACAGTGAAGTGTTTTCTTGTCTTCTTATGCTAGAAAGTTCCTTAAGAGCTGGGATTATAACATTATTTTTTCCTCAGTTCATTACTGGATGCTCTGCTGTATCTTACTATATAGATTTTTCTAGCTGAAGGAAGCACACTTCAGAGATAAAGATCATTATAGTCTGCTATAGTCTACCTCCATCCAAACTTGTTCTTCTCTGGCTACCCAGTCTCTATTGCTGATTTATAGAGGCAGACCTAAAATAACTCTAAGCAACCTAGTTATCCAGGTGAAAGCTCCTGTGGTTATGTACTTTGTATGATGGCATTTTCTAATTTCAGTGTTTCACCACTGGTGAAACAAACGTGTGTCCCTTTCCTTGATCTTCTACCAGGACTCTAAGTCAGTATTGCAAGCAGGGTAGCTGTGGTTCCCTACCAGCTGCTGTGGTGGGAGACAGGAGCTCCTCAAATGGCAGGAAGAGTTTCCTAAGACAAGTAGAGAGCTGATGTACGCAGACCTACATTGCCTCAGAACAAAAATATGGCAAATTACGGTACAGTAAGTGCAGAAGGAGAAAGAGCTTTGTGCATATTGCTGAGTGCTACAGGAATACTGAGCCACTGGTGTTTCCTGAGGGCGTAATGAGATGTTACATTTCTTCCAATGGCAAAGCCTGTTAATAGACGGGTTTCCTGTTCTTTTCATGATTGCTTGTTTGTTCCTGCCTTTGTGTGAAAGGTCAAGATGAGATAGTATAAAGAACTGTGAGACAAACAAAGGAGAGACAGAATTAGTAAAAAAAGGGCCTTCAAAAATGATTTTCTTTGTTTTGCACTGGTCTGGTCTACAGCTAAGCCCTAGAAACATGTCTCTATATATTTATATGCATACTTCCATGCAGATAAGTGTGTTTACATAGCAAACCCTGCATGCAGCCTGCAGGGAGCAGAAATATATTAAAACTTCTTTTCTGCCTGGCAAAGTACTCAGAAACCCAGAGGCTTCTATTGCTTCTGTAATGACAGACCAAGAATCTGTTTCTACCCTTCCAAAAGCACCTGCACTATAGAGCAATACCGTAAAACTACCTTTGAACTAAATGGGCTACATTTGTAATACTGTAGTCCTTTAGTACATTACACACAGCATAGCCAACTAGTCAAAGGAGATGTTTCCCCCACTGTATTTATTTAGTGTTGGGGCAGCCTCACCTTAAATAGCATGTGCAGTTTTGGGCTCCACAATATAAAAGTATGTTAAGGTACCTGAAAGTGTTCAGTAGAGAAAAACAAAGCTGGTAAAAGGGCTGGAAGGCATGTTCTATGAGGAGAGGCTGAGGCCACTTAGGTTGTCCAGTCTGGAGAAAAGAAGGCTCAGAGGTGACCTTGTTGCTCTCTGCAACTTCCTGAGGAGAGGAAGAAAGGAAGTTACCACCTCCTCATTACAGACCTCCAAACTACCTCAGTGAAAATTTCCTAAGCAGGAAGAGCAAAAACTTACTCTAAAGGAAAGATTGACACATTTTTTTAAATCTGACCCCATCAGAGAAAGATTAGTGTGTAAAAGAAGAACAGGTCAATAAATACAACCATGGAACAAGTTACTGAGGGAAGGCAGGAGCAAGAATCTTCACATCCAGACTTGCTGCTGTGACATGGACCACATTGAAGGTAAGACTCATACCAGATCCTCAGCCTAACCTCAAACCAAGAATACGTTGTCCCACTCTTTAATATCATTCTGTGACTGAAAATATTGTTATATGTACTGATTTTATATTTATAGAAACCCTTATTATTTAGGATTATAAGATGCTATCTAACCGGAATGATAATGGCTATTCTGGTAACAAGGACCAGCATACCAAAACAAACAAATGCCCCATTTCACCCAATATCTGGTCTCTTGAGTCTGTGGTGGGAGGCATAAAATCCCCATATTGTAACTAATTATGCAGTAATATACCATGGGAGATTGTCCCCAGCTGCCAGTATTACTAATTCATCTGAAACCTGAATGCACGGTAAATCTCAAGAGAAAACTTGATTTTCTCAAGATTTTCAGTTCTAAGAAGTTTTACTAAAGTTCGGAGAAACAGATAAATTTTGTCTGTTTGTAGTTGATGTTTTTGTTTAGTTGATTGACATTTATTCCAAACACCATCTGATAAATTGAAGTTTTCACTTTAAAAGCTCATACAGTTGTCATTCTCACAAGATTTCACTGGTCGGTCATGGTCTGAAAAAAGGCTTGATTTTACCTGCAGAATGTATAAAAAGTATCAACCACCCTTTTACTTTTGTTCTCTGTGTGCCATTCATTGTGCTGAAACTTATTGAAAATTTTGTCAACAATCAGCTTTATAAAAGCTTTGCACATTGTCTGCATAAAAGCCCTATTTTGATGAGAAAATGACTATTAATGAGAACATGTTCTTTTCTGGCATCAGACTTGAAGAGACACAGGTCATAAATCTCTTTGATCTTCTTGCAAAAAGCTAGAATCAAAGAAAGAATCAAGTTCATTTTTTTCCCCTTCATTTTCTTAAAGCTCCTGATTGAAACAATTCCATTTAATAATCAGTAATTTATCATGCTTGCTTCCTCCCCCTATCCCTCTTCATTTCTCCCTGTGCTTTTGTTTGTTTTTGATTCTTTATTTCAACATAGAACAGAATCTTTACAGATAATCCTATCTATTTGTTTTCCTTGGTTTCACAGGGGCAGAGGGGGAGATATATTAATTAATTAATTAATTAATTAGTTTAAGGAGGATGATAGGGAGAACCGTGTTTTTTTGTTGTTGTTGTTTTGTTTTTGTTTTAATACATTGTAAGTGTAGGGTGGGAAATATTTTTTTAAAAAAAGAAAAAAGAAAAAAAAAACTGTAAAAATGAAATGTGAAGAAGAAGAATCCTAATATTCTAGTTTGGTCAATGAACTGCTCCCTTTCATAGATGTGTCAATACTGCCATCTCTTGCCTCTTCAAAAACCTGGGCAGGAAACTAGTTTAATGAAAATTTGAGAATGATCATACACTCTCACATGCACACACATAAAAGACCTAAGTTTTCCAAGAGAGAGGTGAGTGAATTTTCCCTGGTATATATTGTCCTGTTCTGAGAGGATTTTTTCTTAATTTTCTTCTTTCTGTTGCTGTGTACCTTCGTGTGCAGCTGGGGCAACTAAAACCTCAGTGAGCCATTTCAGTCATTTCAGACTGTAATGTGAATTACCTCTAGCCATTCTGAAGAAGAGAAAGAACCTGTAGTCAAATAATGATCAAATTAAGCTGGAATACCTCCCCTGCTGTGATGTTAATATGCATGCATGTAAATACACATAAAATACACAACTGTGTATGTTTTTAATAAATATCAACTATGATGTCAGTATTTTAATAGCAAGCATTTAGATTGATAAATTTGCTAAAACAATTTCCAGAGACTGCAGGCATATATACATATATACGATTGTGACAGTGATTTGGCTTGATAGGTCATGAAATGTCATGTCATATAAATGCAGTGGCCAATATTTTCGACCTTATGACTATGATCTATAACAGAATTTTGTTTCCACTGAGATAAAAACACAAAAGAACTGCATAGTCATTTGTCAGTGAGAAATGCTGTTTTCTAAGCTGATGCAAACTACATACCAAGCTTAAATGCCCAGTTCTTTGGCTTTAATGCATTCACAAAAAGGTGCATTTTTCTTTTTCTTACCTATTTTTTGTTATTATTATTCGGTGATATTAGTTACAGCAGAAATATGTAGTCTTCTGAGTGAAAATCGATGCAAGTTATCTACTTAAAGTAAAAATTGATTTCTTAAGTTAGATGGGACAATTTCTAGTGTTCAAATGTATATCACCATTCAGGTGATTAAAAAAATATATATATTATTTTTATTACTATTGAAACTTGTTATTTAGTCCAAAACGCACTGAGTCTGTGACTTTAGCTAGCACTAGACAAGTGTTTCTGTGCATATCTAAATTGTTAATGTACTTTAATGATTTGTTACTATTCGGTTTGCTCTGAAGTTTAAGGTTTATCCCATTGAGGTGTGCGATTATAGAAAAGCATATAATGATATTGTTGAGCTACAGGTCAAGGTTATTGTCCCCGAGGTTTCTCACAGATCCTTGAGGTTGCTTAACACACATTGTCTGTGAGTGGTGTATTACTTTAGACCAAAGTTCTACCCATGCCAAACACAGCACCACTTTATCCCTTATCCCTTTCCTCTTCATTATTTGTTAATTTTTGTAATTGCATCTATGCATATTTAGGGTGTTAAATGTGTGCACATGTGTAAAGTAAGATGAAAATTAAAGACCAAAAGCACCAAACACAGCAGTTGTCTTCACTGCAGAGAAAATACTTTATCAACAAACCACAGGCAGGCAGCACCAAAGCAGATAAAAACATATAGGACCTGAGATGACAGTTCTGTGTTCAAAATACATTAATCACCCAAGGTAAATTTGTGCATCTGTTATACACTGTAGGTGTTTCACTTGCTTTGTTCCAGAGATATTAAAATAGCTAAAAATATTTTCCTTTTTCAGTGTGGTTGGTCCAAGCACACATGGCGTTTTCCTCCTTCGTGTGACTTTTGGTCTGTCACATCTTTTTCACTTCCTTCTGCGTGGTCAGTACAGAATCACAGAATTTTAGGGGTTGGAAGGGACCTCAAGAGGTCATCGGGTCCAACTCCCTGCCAAAGAAAGTTTCCTAGAGCAGGTTGCCAGAAGTAGGCATCCAGACGGGCCTTGAATGTATCCAGAGACGGAGACTCCACAACCTCCCTGGGCAGCCTGTTCCAGCACTCTGTCACCCTCATAGTGAAGTCCTTTTGCATGCTGGTGGGGAAATTCCTGTGATCCATTTTTTTGACCACTGCCCCCCGCCCGTCCATGGTATCCAAATCAGCAGAATTCTCAGTTTTGTCAATAAGGTATGTTGTTCAATTAGTGTGATGGAAACTTTCCTATAATTATGTCAGTCAATGGACTGCTGTTTCATTTACAGTCTAACAGTGATTTTGAGCCCTCATAGATTAATTAGAACCAGAGAGGGTTCAGACAGATCTCCAAAGCCAAATATCTTTCATGAAAATATCACTCATCCCATTCTTTTTGATAAATTTGGGTGAGTGCTAGAGGACAACTGTATTACCAGCTATAGAAAGCTGAACTTATATAAAGGATAATGATATCAGCTTCTGATTTCATCTGTTGTGGGAGGAACAACCTTGATTCTGCCGTCTGCACTCAGCAGATTTTGATGGAAGACGAGCACAGGTCACTATTAACCAGGTGGTAACATTTGTACTTCCTGATCAATGGAGAGGTGGTGAATTACACACTGGATTCATGAACCAACATAAGCCTTGTCCATCTACTTAAAACTCTTTATAGCTATAAGAATTTTTTCAAGGCTTTAGGTGCAAGATAAATAGTTGATGAAAGAATTTTCTCTACAGTTTATCATCAGCAATAGGGAGTGCTTTATTTCTTCTTGAGCAATTTGACCTCATCTATTTATTTTTTTTTGGATCCACCGGTTTAACTATTTCACCTCCAGCAAGACAAACATATAAAAAAGTCAAAAACTCATACATCATCTTGCCCATCAACAAAATGCAGCAGCTCCTGAGACACAATGAGGGTACTTCCCAATGCATGGTACCTCCCATTTCAGCATTTGAGAATTATTATGTTTTCTTCAGTATAATGTATTTTACTAAGAAAAACCTTCTCCTGTCTGGCACAGATTTGTTAATTTTCCTTTTTTTCCCCTGCCCTTCCCCACCCTTCAGCACTGTCTATTGATTTTATGCCATGATCAATATTATGACAATGATACTGACTAATATCCTAAACTTACTTCAGTTGAATACAAATATTTTAGCACAAAGGTGCTCAAAAAATGGTATAGAAAAGTATACAAATACTTTTCGAAAAATTGTATGAAGAAAATTTCAAGTGATATGTACAGAAGTCAGATAGTCTGGGGCCAGAATTTTTGGAATGACTCCTTATTTGATATAAAAAAGATCATCAGATTCAGTGAAGAACATCTTATTTTCAACAAACAAATGTTATCTCAACCTCTGAGCTGTTTTTTCAGAGTCTGAAATATTGAACAACCAAAATAGCTAAAAGGTGAGATTAGAGCAGATGGGATGGTCTTTCAAATCTCCCCAGTGGCTTCTGGATGTGGGTGATTTGCTCAGAGGTGCATCTTCATCCTCTTACAGGATTTAGAGTGTACTTTACTTATTCACAGAAGTGTTAGGGACAAGGAGTATCGCCTTTAGATTATTTTTTTAACAGCTCATATTGTGGCAAATATTCTGACTACCAAAAACATAGGATGGCAAATATGGGATAGAAGCTATCCTTTGTATTGTGTGAGTGTGTAAACACATAAATTGTAAGATTTACATCCTTATCATCATAACGAGATAAATCTTAGATGGGCTGTAAAACAATAATATATAAACATACACATATATATATATATATATAATAATTTTCCTTTGGAGTAAATGACAAATTTAACTTTCTTCCCTACATTACTGCCTGATGTGCATTATCAGTATTTGGTTTGTTTTCAGAGAAATGTATATTCAGTTCAAGTCAGTGATTCACAAAAATTTCCTAATATTCTTAAGGATGTTTCTTTATAAAACTTGAAAAATAGTCCTTAATCTTACCAAACTCCTACATTTTATCTTCCACCCATAAATTACACTCCCATCTGAAGCTGCATCGATAAGATATATTATGAATTCTTTTACGGGTAATTCATTCCTTTCTTTTCAGTGCCTTTGTATGAATCTTTTTAGGAGTCATTAGACTTCTGGCTACCTACTTGAGAAGTTTCTTAAGAATGTTAAAATCAGAAGTTTCAGAGTGTATAATGATTGAATTACTAGTTTTTGTTGTTGCTGTTTTGTTTTCTTTTTCTTCTTTTCCTTTCCCTTTTCTTTAATGACAGTTGCTGTTTCATCCCTGAATATTTGGTCTTCCCTTTATTCCCTGAATGTATGCCTAGAGTCACATCAGGCACCACAACAGCTCCAACACACCGCTATCGCTCAGGCTAAATTTACAATTACAAGCTAGTGCTGAGTATCCCAACCAGCCTCCCTAAAGAGTGCAAATGCACTGGTGATTTACTGCTTTGGAGGGTTCACAAATAATAGCATGAAAGTTTGAAGTTTTATTTTTATTTATTTATTTTTTCTAATAAGTCTAGGTGTGTTTTGAAAGAGTAACAGGTAAAGGCAGGCAAGAGTTTTAGGAATTTAGCTTAGTTTTAAGAACGCAGACCAAAGGAAAACCTATAAGGGAAGTAGATTGTATTTTATGTCTACTCATCTCTGAGAGTCTTTGTTCTTTTTCTAAATGTTATGGCTGAAAACAGGGATTCTGATGCAGCTAATAATACTTTTGAAGGAATTGTGGCAAGACTTTCCTTCCCTCATTTCTCAAGATTGCAAGCATGCTCTTCACTGTTATGAAGGAGGGTTTTTTGTTTGTTTGTTTTGTTTTGTTTTTGTTTTTGTTTGTTTGTTTGTTTTACTATCAGGGAGAGAGTTAAATGTCCCCCAAAGGTCATCTGGACCAGATCCATATGCACACACAAGCTAATGGGGTTTGTCACACTGAAGCTTTCAGGATTAAGATCCTTAGGCAAGCTTTTATATCTACACTACCCATCTTTATCACTGTCCTTATTTCCACTTTTCAACATTTTTGTTGTTGTTGTTGTCACTTGTTTCTGCTTATTCTTTCTCCGGCATGTTCTGATCTGCTCCTCTATATACATACCAGGTATATGGGACATTCCTGAGATCTCTTCTAGCACACAAAATAAATCATTTCCTGATCAAGTAAAATATGTTTCTTTTCAACAGAAATTCCATGGTGTAGTTTACACTGGTTCCTGTAGTTCATTCCCTGGCATTTTAGTTTACACCTAATGTTTGTCACTTTGTTTTCCTTTCTTTTTTACCCCTGCTCAGGAAAATCCTTCAGATTTCTTGCCTTTTATGTTTAGTCTTTTCTGCTATGCTGTGGTTGCTTTTCACGTGGCAAACAGAAAACCTTTCTTTCAAGTGGCAGCACTGGATACACTCTTAAGCTAAACAGTCTCAAAAAACTTTTAATATTTCCACACACCTATAACAGCATTTGATAAATATAAATATGAACACAGCTGCATGTGTATGCATATATTTATATTTAAGTATATATTCTGTCTCTTTAACAGGAGAGTTTTTGTAATGATTTAATGATAGGTGTTGATGGTTACAGGCTGCTTCTCTCTCCTTTAACAGTATGAATAAAGCAGTAGGGCATCTGTGAAATATGGATCTGTAAATCTCAGAACAACAAGGGTAGTTTGTGTGTTTCCTTTTGCCCAGAATTTTCTGTTTGTGTTAGTCAAATGTTTTATTTATTTGCTTGTGTATTTTTTCAGATTGTTTAGGATATCAGTAGGATATCTTTGTGTGTCTCTTACTGTTTTGCTTGAGACAAGTTTAGACAGAATGGATTCAGGTAACATAAGAGCCTCTCTAACATGTTTCCAAGTTTGTGACCTCAACACAAACTGATCATTCATGGAAGTTCCCAAAATTTACACTCTTTGCTACCCACATTCTTGAATTCCTGTAGGTTTGGGAAGCAGGATGCAGTACTGGGATTTTCAAGAGACAGCTCTGTTCCTAAAATATTTTCAGATCAAATTTTCAAATTCAATACATTATATTAGCTCAGGTAAATTCTGAATAAACATCCTTTCGTGTTTGTCAACATTTATCTGAACCAGAAGTATATGAAAGTTCACTTATCACTTGACTAATCATTGTGGCATATGAAATCAGTATCCTTTTCAAAGACTGGAGAAAGATATAACTTGAAAACTTTGCTGTATTTAATTTTACTATTGAATAAAATGTATAAGGTTATATTGCAAGAAAGAAAAGACATGTACTTGTAAGAGGGAAGTATATACAGAGAGATTTATAGGAGAATATCCAAGCTGATGTCATTTATATAAATAAATACAAGCAACAATCTCTGCCTTTTTTCCTATCATGACCATAATAAAATAAAAATCTTATTCAGATACCACAAGAAGGGTTAGTTTAATAGCATGTCAACCAACGTGTTAGCACAAACTAATCTCAAGCTAATAAAGAACAAGTCCTACCCTCTTACCTCAGATTTTAAGGTAAGTAGCTCCCTGCTGATCTTAGGAAAAAAAAAAAAAAAAAAAATCTAACTGTTTTGTTTTTATGCTTTGGGACAATTTAGGAAAAAATAAATAATATATTTTTTAAAAAGTAATTATTTAAGTAATTATTTACCTTTATCTTTATTTCTGCACAGCATTTCTGTAGCCATTGTGATGGGAGGTACTGTGACAATAATCATGTAGTAGGGAGTGAAGGTTTCCTGAGTGCAAGAACTTAGACAAAGGTTCATGTGAAAACTAGAAGGGTCTTTTTTTCCCCTGGTAGGTTACCACTATATTTGTGCAAGTGGGAGTGAGGAGACTGGGGTCACTATGGGTCTGGTTGAATCTGCAGTGGGTTATAACTACTGTATGGACATGCACAGACTCACAGGCTGCATGGAGATGTGCTCCTTTCTAGCTATACATCACAATTCTTTTGTACTGCTAAAGAGAAAACCACTTGATTTGTATGTTTTGTATAGACTTGTTCTGCAGAGTGCTTCTTTAATTCAATTTCTACATGTTCCAGAAAAAAAAAAAAAAAAAAAAAAAAAAAAAAAAAAAAAAAAAGTCATACATTTGAATGCCTGTGAGGCTGGAGTTCTAGAAAGGAGTATAATTATGTGTTGGACAAAACAAAACTCAGGGTTGATGTATTTAACAGTGGGTATGTCTCTATAAAGTAGAGAGAATATAAAATTCTACATGTGACCAAAGTACCTTGAACTCATTGCACCCACCCTTTTTTCCTCATTCTGAAGGCCTAAAACCAACTGAATCCATCATATGGAACAGCAAAATTGTATCTGGGTGAGTTTCTAGGAAAGTTATTTTAATCTGAGATATAGCTATCCCTCCATGGAGAACTTGGCGAATCCTTAACAATTCATTGGTAAATCAAAAGTGATAGTATTTCCACCATCATAAGAAAGAATGAAAATGAAGAGGTCAATGTCTCTTTCTAAAAATTAACCAGTATGTAACTGTTCCCTGTAGAGTGGCTAGGCTGGGGATCTGACACACTGCTTTGACTGGAATGAAGCTCTGATCACACTGCAGCAACAGGGAAGTCAATTCTTCATTTCTATTTCTGCCTAAATAACTTTGTGTAGAAGGAGGGTCACTCTGAGTTCATATCATCCCTTCTATAGTGCCAACAGCTATTTTCCAAATTCATAGGGCCAAGGCCTGGTTGTCACTACAGTCATTACGAAGGGGTACTGCTGACAGAGAAATGTGTTTTGTTGATGCAAGCATACATATTCTTTGGACATAGAATTTTACTTTTCTTTTTTTCTCTGCAGCTGTCCCTCAGCAAAGGGGTTAAGAAGCTGCAGATGATGAAGTCTTTTGAACATGAAGTCCAAAACATCACATTTAACTATCATGAATAACAAACACGAAAGCAAATATTCCTCCTCTCTCTTTCTACTTTCTGTGTATTCAACTTGCAAGTCATCTGATCTGATCTGGTACCACAGCGTACTAAAACAAAAAGAAAAACAAACAAACAAACAACAACAACAACAAAAAATCACCACAGATACACCAAAATAATTGCTTTTCATCCTGTGTCATGTTTTAATTAAAGATAGCACCATTGCAATCTACAATATATCTGGAAATTATTAGAAACCTTTTCCAGAGGCAAAAAGGATCAATACCTCTTTGTCTCTGTGGCATAAAACATCACTGAGTTACTTCTTTCCTGCTTGTGAGAGAAAAAGTGGAAAGACTCTAAGATGGGAATAAGAGCACCACCTAAGGGTAGAGCCATGTGCCAGGTCAAATGAACATTTTCCTTTGTTTTTATTTTTAAAAATAAGCAGTGTGGTTTTTATTATCTGCTTCCATCCCTGTGAGTTTTTTTTTTTGTTTGTTTGTTTGTTTTCCCTTTGTGTCAGGTGCAGAAGACAGCATGTGGAGCTATTGAGCCAAACCAATGAAGAAAGAAAACATGACTGAGGATTAGATGAGGAGCCTGGAAATCAAGTCCTGGCTTCCCTTCCTGACTTCTCCATGGATGGGCTGTGTGACACTGCTCAGCTTTCTTGGATCTGAGAAGATGGAGGTCTTGCACCTTGCACACTGATGCTCATGTCCTCTGAAGAATAAATTCTTGTTGACTGTACTTGCCCACACAGGCTGACTTTGGCTTTCACGTTACAAATTCTGAAGGACAGTGGTTGAACTTGAGGTTGACTGTCCCACGTGTGGTAGAGTTTACAGGAATGGTCCCTCTTCCTCTCACAGCCTAAAAATACCTTGTATGAGGTTCATCTGGGTCATGTAGTTTTCTTTATATGCCAGTGAAAAGGAATAGGAACTTCTTGGCTAAGACTGTAAATAACTCGTAACCTAAAATTGTCTGATTTTTCTTCCTAATATTAAAAAAGAGATGATGAGATCACATAATTCATTTCATAGTAATCTGTAGTTAGATACAGTTAAAATGTACCTCAATTTCCCCATGTATAAACAATGATAATGAGACAACAATCGATAATACCATATCTAATCAGTGTGTCAACACCCTCTTCTTTATGTGAGTGTGTTGTAGCCTGATTGGGTAGAATAAACCCCACACACAGCAAAGGGAAAATGTCATCTCTGTGTTGTATGCTGCCACTTTCCTGCAGGATTTCTTTATTGAAGTCAGTGCATTTCTTATCTGCATCTAAGCTGTAAGGAAAGGAGCAGATGGGGCAGACCTACCTCCACTTGTTGGCATTGCTCCCAGTCACACGTGTATTTCTCAACTGAAATGCAATTGAAAACTAACATTGTTTCTAAAGACATTACCTTCTAGAAAACCCCTGCCAGATCCATGAGTGAGTGGCTTGAGGAAAACCAGATCTTTAATTTACTCACAGATTTTAAAAGCAAAGGGGGAACCTTTTGACCATCAAGTTGGTTGTTCTGTATAACACAAGTTTCCCTTCTTCTACATTTGTTTAGCTGTCCTTCAACTAGAGTATATATTTCAGAAGAAATCAAAACAGACCCCCAACTTCTTAGATTCAAAACTGTTCAGAAAACATTGTTAAGGGGTTCCTATCACTAATTAATGTTCTGTTGAGAATTGGAATGCCAATATTTTTTGGAAAGTTTTATCAACAAAGAAATTCACTGAAACAGCTGACTTTGCTGTCATGGATTTAGTTACCTTTCTTTATGCATCGTTCCTAGTCTTCAAGGTTTCAGCAAGTTTCTCCTCAAATCTCAGCTCACTTGTGAATTTTCTATCCCTTCTCATTCGTGGGGTGTGATAGGATAACAGCAGCAATCCAGTCTTTATTGTCTGGATCTGTGGATGAACGGTGCTGTATAAATGTAAAGTGTTATTATTATTGTAAGGAAATAATAATACTAATAAAACAAAATGAATCGAAGTCTTGTCTTCAGATGGTTATTTTAGCAATGCAGAGATCTAAAGCCCATGAAATAGACAATTAAGAGGGGTTAGATACTTAATATCAGTAGTTGTGTTTTGGTAGAATTTTGCAATAACACAGCTGCTATAATAATTCAGATTTTTACTTCTCCTTACAGAAAGAAAACATTCTTGTTTTCAGAGAAGCCTCAAAGTCCTGCTGCAGAATGCTGAACTTTGTGTGCCTGTGTCTGTGTGTGTGTGTGTGTATTCAAACTGCCTCTCTTCCTTTGCAACAGCTCCATCTTTGGGAGAGAGAAGGGGAAATGTACTTTCCTCTAGCTAGCTTTTCAAACAAAAGAAACCTCAGAAATCTTATTTCACCCTGGAATATCTTTATTCCCCTCCCATGCCTCTCCCACACTGCTCTTCATCAGTTGGGGAGTTAAAAAATAAAAATAAATATATATATATATATATATTTTTAAAAATATCCCTTCTCTCTCATTTCTGACATAACCAAGGGCCAGAGACTCTTTTAAGTAGTCTCTCTTGTGTGGCTTACAGACATGTTCAAAGCAAACATTTACCCCTGGGATTCAGCCCTGCTGCTTAGCCACTGAATTTTCCCTTTTAAATCTTTAGTGTTTTTTTTTGTTGTTGTTGTTTGTTTGTTTGTTTGTTTGTTTTGTTTTTCAGGAAAATGTGGTATCGTTAATGGCTATTGGGGATCCTACA
Source organism: Oxyura jamaicensis (assembly GCF_011077185.1). Classification (NCBI taxonomy): domain Eukaryota; kingdom Metazoa; phylum Chordata; class Aves; order Anseriformes; family Anatidae; genus Oxyura; species Oxyura jamaicensis. The sequence continues at coordinate 5,808,801 of NC_048926.1, read as the reverse complement.
GCTAAATCATAATCATAATTGTCTACACTAATCATAATTGTCTGGCATTTGCAGTGTGTCCCCCTCCCCCGCAACTGTCTGCAGTCTCCTTCTGCTCCCTTGCATTGTGTGCGTACATTGTACATGAGCTTGTCCAAGCTGGGGAGCCATTTCAGTCTTTTCTTTCTGTTGAAGATCTGGGCCTGGGAGATGAGGACTTCAAGATCCTGTAGGAGGGTTCACTCTTTGTCTTGTGGAGATCACTGCCCCAAAATTCTCCCATAGGACTAACTTCCTCCTCTTCAACCAAGGTTAGCTGAGGAAGAGGAGATAAGAGGCCCTCAATGAAGTGCTTCTCTCATCCACAGACAGCTTTTAATCACTGATCTACCTTTAGCACTCTCGTTTTCTTGCCTCATTAATCTTCCATACCCATCTCCATTAGTGGAGAGGACATCTACCTCTCACCCCTCACAAATATGAGGGACATGGCACAATCCTGGACAGTAGGAGCTGGAGGGTGGAAGCCTTTTTGTGACATAGACCCTAGATATTTTCTACATCCAAGATGAATCTTCTCACTAGACCAGTTTTTGAGGGACAGTCAGTCATGAACATCCATCCATAGTGACTGTGAAAGGGAAGTCACCATACCACAGTTGTGTAGTGATCCATTTCTTCAGAAAAACACCATCTACTCACTTTCTTACATGTGATGACCAACCAGATGAGGCTCTTTAAGTCATATAAAGCAGTGCCACAGATCCTGATTAGGAATTGATAAGCATTAAATGCCAAAGGAATTTAGACCTAGGTACTTGTAAGAAAATTGGAGGGATGCTGCAGGAACTGTAGAGTAAGAAATGAATAAAGAATAGGATTTGTTATGTTCAGTAACTATTGGAGTTTAATTAGCAGTGAGTGGGTAAAAATTACAAATTAATCTTGAATTGTTAAGCCCAGGGTCACTTTTTTTTTTTTTTTTTTTTTTTCCTTTTTTTTTCTTTCTTTTTCCTGAAAACAGGGAAGAGTAAAAATGAAGACTATTAAATAAAAAGAGAATTTTCGTTCCTAACATCTCTACAAATTATGGATAAAGGTCCCAGAATGCCCACATGTAACCTCTTCAGGACCAAGACAGAGTTCAGGGAAAAAATCAAGAAATCAAAGAAATTGTGGAAGCAGATGGGGTCCACAATAATCCAGGAACAAGAATAGAATAGGGTCATATAAATGCATCATGGAAAAGAGTGAAACTGGAGCTTTCAGGGGCAAAATCATAAATGACAGGGAAAAAAATGACGACAACAACATGAAAAAGGCACAAGATAATTTAATACAACCTCAGAAGTCTGGCACTAGAATCACTTGTTGGCTGCTGACTGCTGGATGTACACGCGGTGAAACCGACCTCTTGCATCTAAAGCAGGCCAGAGCCTGAAATCACAAGGAAGTATTGAAATCCAAATCTTCTGAAAGCCAAACTACTGACTTCAGCATTCTTTGGTGTAATGAAAATTATTAGTATGCGGAGTTCAATTCACTGCATGGGCTCTGCTCAGAGATTCCTGCTTTAATGTCACTGGAACAGCAACACATGTTGTCCTATCCCCACAGCTCTGCTGCATCTAAGCAGTACAGCTCTTCCAAATTCATGCTGATAAAACCTCATTACAGTTCTATAATGTACTTCTGACACACATTCCCCATTTTACTCTCATCTGCAATCCCTGGCATTGACTGGGGTTTGAAGAGAAAGTGTAAAAACAGCTGTGTGGAAAGATGGTATTTTTTCCCTTGCAGTATTTTAGTCACAGCTAGCAACAAAACTTACCAGAAATCTCCTGAGACATCATGTGCTTAAGAGAATTCATTACTAAAGCTAATTCACAGAAAGTTTATTTTGTGGTGTCCCAGAAAGTAATAGTTTTGTCTTCCTCAATCCAAGGTTTCTTTCCCCATCAACTGCTGGGAATACAGTGAGATTCCAGCACCTGAAACTGAGCAATTTGGACTCACTTCTAGCTATGGGTTCAGACTGACCAGCAAAACTTACTTGCCCCATGACTTCTAATGTTATATAGCCCTGCCATACAAACAGCATTTTAACTCCTCAAGAGCTGCATCTAAACTAGCCCAATTCTTAAGCATCATATAATTATATATATTCATTGTGAATTATACCTTTCATTGGCAGGCTTCAGAGTGCATGGATTTGACAAAAAACACATGAGAACAAAATAACAGAACAACCTTTCTGAAATGTTGTTCGGTGTCAGCAGTACATTAAGTACTGCAGATGAACATTCAGGAATTCTTCAGTTAATTTGTTCTGTGGAAGAGCTGAGCAGCAACCAATGCTAGCTTTATTGCTGCTTGCACAGCCTCCATCTCCCCTCAAGTATTTTTACTTCCTGCTATCTGAGTAGAAGAAGACAAGCATGTGTAATGCTCAGCACATCAGCAAGATCATAAGCTAGACAAAGATTTGAGGTGACAATCCATAAGCAAAGCCCTCTGATAGTATAAGAGGGAGTTAGTTATGCATGCTGTATAATATAATAGACTTGATAGAGAAAGAGTGGAACATAGACATGCATTCTTAGAGAGGAATGGGGTATTTGGGGGTATTTCTGTCTACCATGGAGGCACATTTGTGGAACAGTACTCAGCTCCTTCAGGGAAGAAACAGAGATAGGTTTGTTCTTTCTCACAGAAAAGCCCCAAGAGAAGATGAAACCTTTTTCCTGAATGTCTTTTATGTATTTATTTTTTTTCCCAGTTACCTAACAGTGTGAGCATTCATCTGATCCATAGAAAACTCAGGGATCAGTGTTCTCTGGTATTAATCTTCTACCTTTCTAACCATGGAGCTGAAATAATTTTTGATCCTAAAATGACATCATACTTCATTCTTCTCTGAAAGTAAAAAAAAGTCTCATACTTATTTGTAAAGGGTTTTAAAACACAGCTAAGCACCTTGCTATACAACTTGAGAATTACTTTTTTTTTTTTTTTTTTTTCAGCTCAACATATTCCTCTGAGTAAACTGCACTGAATAACGTTGAGTCCCTGTGAACTATATTTTACTTTCCCTTTCAAAAGCTTTTCTTGAACTCTAAATATAAAATATGATTAACTGAATATTGTTTGCATCCATCAATTTCTCATTCTTCACAACGTCCCTAAGAGAAAAGTGGAAACTATAAACTGTGGTCTTGCCATCATAGGGACTGTCCTTGTTTTAGACACTGTTTTCCAATGTTACTATGAGATATGACTGAAGAACTGCTAACCAAGTGCTGCTTTGCTGGGTGGTTTAAGATGATCAAGAATGACGGTATTTTACATTAGCTGTTAAATTTGTTCTGTATCAGACTAAAGAGCTCCTGTTACTAGTTACCATATTACATAAGAAGTGAAGGCAACAGCTGGCAAAGATGTAGTAAGTCTGTAAACTCCTGAAATAGCTAGAATTTACATCCATAGCATCATGCAGTGAAAAAGAAGACTTCAGTTTGCAACTGTAAATGGTGATTCAATGTGAAAACAAGGTGGCTTATCCTTGTGCAAATCACATTCTTTTATTTTCATTAGATTAAAGAGCCAAGAATGTGTTTACTTCTGGTGCAGTTATTCTGTGGTACTTGAACAATAGCTGGAGTAAGTCCCCACAAGAAGAGATGTTGCATTTATTTATTTTTAATTCTCCAACATGTAAATGGTCTCCATTTGATTTTACTTGCTTGCTGTTTTGTTTTGTTTTGTTTTAATCAAAGTTAAATTTTATCATAACTGACAAATACTCATGAAAATGATTTCCAGAAATCAGCATCTGTAGTAGGAAAAAAAAAAAAAAAATAGGCTAATACCTACCCTACTCCTTTCCTCAAATAAACTCTACAGTAAAGATTCCTTCACAAGTTTAATTTGCTGGTGTAATTTCAAAATACTTGTAGCAGCACTTTTTATACCTTCCAGAGATACACTTACACATGGACTTCGGCATTTATGCTCCTCAGTTGCCTAGTATTTTCCTGCAAGATGTGACTAAGTTTAAGAACACAACAAGCTGAGTAGGTATCATCAGCAAAACAGTCAGACTGGAGATATGATGACCCCTGATATTCACATTACTGATTCAGATTGTGGGTTAGAAGGCAGAAGGGAGCTTTCTCACTTTTTGAATAAACTATTTATTTTATGATTCATATTTCCCCAGCAGATATTTGACTGTGGCACAAATGTAATGATCCAAGTCAAACCGAGGACATGAAATGGTCTGCAGAGAGATCCATCTCCACTCCAGCTCTCCTAGCTGCTCTCTACCCAGCCCCAACTTGTAATACCCCATCTTCTGTTGCACAGTGGAAGTTCAGACAGATTCTCATGGAAAATACAGCTCATTTGTACAGTCCATAACAGATGACATACATAAATTTCAAACTTGCCTTAGGGGAGGCAACTACATTGTGAATGAAAAAAGGAGGAGAAGAGAAATGAAGGAAACCCCACTCCTCCAGGTTGGAAGAAAAGTGATGGGCTACTCAAATTGGCCTCCTCCTCTGGGCACCCTCTCTAAGGCAGCAGGTGGTGACAATGAGAAGCTGACAATAATGAAAAGGTCTTTTTTTTTTTTTTTTTTCTTGCTTTCTCCTTAGGACAATTATATTTTTATCAATTGGAATTTGCTGTTTGTGACAATATTGGTGCTGTTTGGAACATGCCTTACTGGGTGCAGGTGTTGCACAGTAATTAAGTTTTGGAATGCATCTTATCAAAAATATTTATTTAAAATGAGTATTATCCATTGCCTACTAAGCTATGCTGGTTTTAATATGATGCTATAAACTAAAACCTACAGGGTGAAGGGTGAATGGATTTACTCATGTAAGTATAGACTAATAACTACAAGGCAAAAAGGTGAGGAGGCAGATGAAGAACTTGATCGTTTAAACCTCAGAGGTGATGACTTTGCAGAAGAAACCAGAGAAAAGGCCCGATCCACCAATGCAAGCTGGTGAGGATAATAGCAGTTGGGATGCCATGGTGAAGACACTGCTGCAGCAGTTTCAGGGTGGGTCAATTACAGGTTACTGGGTTGCAGGTGAAAGGCAGGTTACAGGTGGAGTGTCCTTAGCATTGCAAGACTTAGAGCAACTAAGGCACTATGCAACATTTTGTCTTCTAGTGTTTTTTTTTTTCTAATTTCTAATTTTTCTCATGCCAAGGAACACAATGGAGAGACACAGCCATGACAAGAATTGTCAGGATGGGTTTGCTGAGAGAAGTGAAGCATTAAATGTGAAACATTTTGGCTACTAAGAAGGATGGGAAGGTAGAAGTGTTCTGTTTCATTTGTGTAAAGGAAGAGAAGGGATTGTGGAGAAGGGGATCTTTAATATTGTAGAAATTAGGGACATTGTGCCTGAATTTGTTGGGCTTAGCTAAAGACAGTGCAAATAGACACAGTTCACAAAACTTTAATAGGTTACTGAAGAACCTTTGGCAAGTAGGGTGGTCAAAGAACTGAATTTTCCATAGAAGATGACTCCCTCTCTCCTTTCAGTATAAGGAAAATCAAATGACTAAATTTCTAAAATTGGCAATGCAGTTAAATGCCCAACTTTACTTGAGATAATCCCAGGCATATTAAATCTTGGAAACTGAGTCAAAGTACAAAAAAAATGACTCATACAGAGTCACACAAGAAGCTTTTTTTCTAGTCTACTAGACCAGCAGATAAGAATTAGAACTTCCCAGATGTTAGGACATGCAAAACTAGCTGAGGAAGCCTCCCATCCTCTTTGCATATCTTTATATTTGGTGTTGTGGAGGCTCCTAGTACAGGACATGAGGAAAAGTGATGGAAATCTTAGAGAAAATCTAAGCTTTTACAAAACTCACAGCTCACCTGATTATTTTTTTATAATAATTATTATTTGCTGTATATCGCTCCACACTAGCAATACCCATTAAAAGGGGAAAAAAAAAAAAAAAAAAAAGGGGGGGGGGGGGGGGGGGGATCAGGAAAATCATATTCATTTCTTTATCCCTCCCCCTGCCCCCTCCATTTTCTTTCTGTTTCTGTAGCACAAAGTATAGCAGAAACCTTACCAGAATGGGCATCATATAAAGTATGCTTCTTAGCACTGAACTTCCTCCAACCTTCCTGTACTGCTTCTTTTTGTTAGAACACATTTGGACTTTTCCTTAGTCCAACAGTCCATGCTCACAGTCACCAGATGTTTGAGAATACAGCTAGATAACAGCTTAGCCTCTGAGGTGTTGATTGCTATTATGAGGAAACATGCACATGGAGTCATGTGAAAGCTCTGTAAGATGATAAGTTATAAAGCAGATCCTAAAAAAGCAACATCCTTCTTCCAGTGAGTTTTCTTTTAACATTAAGCCTTCTGATCCCATTGGCATCTCAGTTTCCCTGCTCTGAAAATAGCAAGTCATCTGTGCAAAGAACTGTCACCTGATTATGTTAACAAACAGCTATCTTCTCTGGTCTTTGAAAAACAGAAGTTGAATACATGGTTGTGGTTTTTGTTTTGTTTTGTTTTGTTTTGCTATTTTGTTATAGGAAATGTTATTTTTGTTATTTTGTTATTTTCTTATAGGAAAGTCATGTGTTACAGAGGAGAAAGATAAGTTGAGAAAGTGTCTCAGGGGATTTGGGGACTTTTCCAGTCTAAATATACTGTTTCTGTGTGTTCTGTGAGGTTTTTTGTTTGTTTGTTTTGTTGTTGTTGTTGTTTTCCCCTGTAAAGATTTTGTTGTTTAAGTTTATATACTAAACTGTTTTTAGGGATTCACTGATGTGTGACACATCTGTGCTCACCCACAATGGGTCCGTCTCTTTTTCTCTCCGTCCCACATTGCCATGTCTACTGTTGCATACTGTGAGCAAAGTGCTGCCTTTCTGCTTTGATAATGTTGCCTCCATTGTACCCTAGATGTCCACTGCAGAATCAAGGCCTGTATTAGTTTCCCTTTCAGTTTATATTTGTACACTTTTGCTTAGCTCTTGGGAGCTCTGAGGGGCCATTTGTGAAATGGCAGTGCTTTCTGCCGGGAAGATCGTTATAGGCAGAATGCATTCCAATGTGGAAATTACAGTTCTGCTTATAGGGAATTTGTTCTGCTTAATACAAAAAAAAAAAAAAAAAAAAAAAAAAAAGCTTTATGAAAGGAAGATCTCACCATACTTTCCCTTAATTTGGAGCTGCAACGCTAACTTCCATGCTGTGCAGAAATGCACAAGGAGGGTTAAGTCAGTTTTAAAAGAGCATCAGTTGGGTGAAAATGTGTTTGACCTTCACAGGGTTCTTCAGTCATTCTTCAGCTTGAGTGGCTGAGTGAAGAATGTGTCATTCTGTTATATATATATATATATATATATATATCAAAAAAAAAAAAAAAAAAAAAGAGAGAGAGAAAACTTAAAAATCGATCCTGTCTACCCCTGAAAGCCTTAGTTTTCATTGGCATCTATCTGACATAAATAATATTTGGTTGGGTTTTCATTGCTATTTTTATTTAAATGTTCTGGTGTATGCCAGCAAGCAGCAAGGTTCATTTTTATAGCACAATGAATTCCCGCAATTCTGTTAAATATAATCAGATAAGAGGAAGTTGAACTTAAACCTTCTGTTGCAGTCAATAAAAGGAAACTTCATAACTCAAGACTATATCCCCATTTATAATTTCTAATTATAGAAATCTACTCAAGGACACATTAAAAACATGATTTTAAATCCATCTTAAAATATATATACAAATATACAAAGAAACAAAAAAATACACAAAGAAACAAATAAACAAAGAAACAAAAAAAAATACAAAAAGTACAGAAGAACAGAAATGTAGAAAAAGTAGATAGTGAGGGTAGAAATGAAATGGGGACAAAATACAAAGCAGCATATTTACTTGAGATTCATATGAGGCAAAATAGAGAGAATCCCATTTTTCTTCAGTATTGCATTATCTTTGTGACGGTGATCTTGTATTTCTGTAAAAGGCTGTTGGCAGAATTGATCTAGGTGTTGTTGTACAGATCACAGAAAAAATTGGAAGCACAGGGTTTTCCAAGGAAAAACGTATGTGAGGAAAATGACGTGTCCCCTGTATTGCATTTATGGTTTGAATTCAAAAGCCTATAGCTCTTTTATCAAATTTGATTTGGCAGGTTATACAAATGTGTACAAATGTGTACAAATACTGCCAAATGATAGACATTCCCTATAAGGCACACGATAAATCCTCTCAGCGAGCAATTCAGAAGAACCTGAAATTTGTATCTTAAATTGCCTTCTGGAGGAAGCTGTATGTGAAGTATCTTCTAGGAACCAACATCCTAACTTTTATATTAAAGACAAATGTTTAAAAGCAGTCACATGTACAACGATCCCTCTCTTGTGTTTCTGCTTTCTTTAACCTGTTTAATATATAAACTCTTGAAAGGAAAAAAAATCCAGTGCCTGGTTCAATATTGGGCATCTACTTTCCTCAATACAATGTAGAGATCTCTCAAAGACAGATGCCTTAATGAAAAATAGAACAATCATTGCCTCTGTGTGCTCATGTAGCTTCGAAGAAAGTGGTATATGTAGAAAACTACATGCAAGAGTTATCTTCAAATTTTATTAATCAAGAACAAAGTTCTTCAAGATAAAAACAGCAGCAAGAACAATTCTCCTAATTCTCCTCTTCTAACAAAGTCATGGAACTCACAATGAGGAACTGTTAAACATGTTTATTTTTAGATGAAAGGAAGGAGGGCTTTATGCTGAAAATACTTTAAATGGTCTAAAATTGAGGGATTGGGAAAAAAAAAAAAATGTATATATCATCCTTGTGGCACAAGGCATTATGTATGTCTTAAGAGCATGTATAGTAGCTGTTTTGAACGGGTACTTCATGGCACTGTGTCCTGTATTGTGCCATTGTGCAACATGAAAATTTCATCTCCTAATAAAACAATATTTAAGCCGCTTCTTGATGCAGAGTACAGTGAAAACTCTGGTCTTAGTGAGGAAAAATGGTATCTCCTCTCCTCTCCCTCTCCCTCTCCCTCTCCC
>NC_048926.1:5797203-5799333 GCF_011077185.1 Oxyura jamaicensis | reverse complement strand
CATATTTATTTATTTATTTATTTATTTATTGTATTGCCTGCAATAAATAAATAATAAATAAATAAATAAATAAATAATAAAAAAAAAATGAACAGTTCACAAATATATCTTGGGGACTGTTAAAGGGCAGGAACACAGCCTAATAGGCACATCTGACAAATTTCCCATTTCAAGGGATCTTGTGAGCAACAGGAGCCCTCCTACAAATGTGCAATCGTATAAGGACCCTTCTCTTCACCTGTTTGTCTGCACTCTTACTGAGCTGCTCCACTGTGGCTGGAGCACCTCTCACACAGTACAAAGGACATATTTTAGCAGCCCCAAAAGGACAATACCACCCATGGCTTTGAAGTATGTTCAGGCCGCCCCTCGTGGTCCTTCTTGGCTCCATGGAGCTCCTGAGAGCTGATGGGATCACATCTGGAGGTTGCACAGCTGAAGCTGTGACTCACTCTTTTTTTTTCAGTTAGGCTTCAGATTACATTCCCAATGGTTTAAAAGTTTCTTTAATGCATATAGTAGGAAAACTGAAAGCCAAGTTAGCACAATAGATTGTATTCTCTTTGTAATTGCTCAACCCTGTTTTGGCATCAAATAAAACAAAGGGCAATATTTGTGGTCTGTTTTTTAAAACTCACACCTTAATGATTTTTAGGGCAGTCAGACTGAAACACCATAATATTTTTAAAATATATATATTGTTATTATATTATATTGGCTTAAAAAAAAAAATCAAATAATGGCAGTACAAAAAGAATAGCTAAATAAAATCAGAATCACTCATGCTGTGCTTAAGATCACTTTTAGGCCTTTTTTTTTTTTTTTTTTTTAATGAATAGGATGTTTTTCAGAACTATTTTCATGAGAAAGAAAAAGCAGAAGAAAGCAAAATATTTTTAAGACCTGCTTGAAGACATTGGAGACATACTGACTTAATAATGATATATACCATAGAAAGAACAACTGTGAGATGGGTACAAAATGCCACAAACCCAGCTAATTAAAAATGAGGTTATTAGTTTTTAGTTACACTGCAGTTAGAGATACTGCTATAGAGAGTCTGAGTGAAACACATTTTATATTGTAGTAGGAATTGCATTGTATGTGTTTTTTTTTTTTATTTTAACAGGTGTTTCTAATCAGAGAGATGAAAATTTCAATTATGAGTTAAAATGTACTCAGTGTGGTTTTTCTCTTTTCTCTTTTTTATTTTATTTTATTTTATTTTATTTTTACTGGGGGGGGGCGGGGGGAGAATATAGACTTTCCACCAAGTTTGGTATTCCACCAAAACCAACACTATCAACTTGTATTTCACCATAAAAGGCAGCTGCCCAGATACCCAAGACATGTGGGAATGTCTGACATTTATGTATTTTATTTTCCAGAGCAATCAATAGAAATTATTCACTTCTTTTGAAAGTGTAAATACAAATACAATTCTCAATCTAATGCTAATGGTTTTCCAGGAAATTTATGGCCAGATTTCAAAGCTCCTATGTAAAAATATATATATATTATTATTAAAAAAAAAAAAAAAAAAATCTTATTTTTAAAGGATACAGCAAGATAAATGCTTTCAGTGATCTTGCTGTTACTTCTTAAATAACTACTCAGACTTTTGAACAAGTTCACACTAAGTCATAAGAACTGATACTGATGAACCTCTATATCAGAAGCACTTTGCCGAGTCTGTTTTTTTTAGCCTGGAAATTCTTGTATAAAATCATGAGTGAAATCCTCTTGTCACTCAAGTCACTGACTGATTGAAAGTTTTTAAATTTTGTTAAGATTGTACTAAGCATTTTTTTGGTTTGCAAACTTTGATCACACCATCAGTCCTGCCTTATTTATAATAAGATGAGACAATGTGAAGAGTATTTTTTTTTTTTTTTTAATGTTCCTTTGAAATTTCTTTAGCTGAAACATTAGTTTTCACTATCTGAAGGAAGAAGGTCTCAATAACCACAAAGGAAGTTGTTAAAAAACAACCCAAGCTATCTAGGACTACTCTAAAAGAAAAACAAAGAAACAAACAAACATATAAACAAAAATTTAATCCCCTAAATATATATATATATATATTCAACAGAACAGAATATAGATAGATAGATAGATAGATAGATAGAC
>NC_048926.1:5759873-5797103 GCF_011077185.1 Oxyura jamaicensis | reverse complement strand
TCTGGACTGGGCAATAATAATAACCATTATTTTATTATTATTATTATTATTTTTTTTTTTTTTTGCTCCTATAGCAAGATTCAAACTAAAAATAAGCTCTAATGTAAAGGACAATCTTAGGAGCCTAAATCTTAGGAGTCTAAAGAATGTCTAAAGTCCAGTCTTAGGAGTCTAAAGATAAAGTAACTTTACCTGTGCATAAAATAATGCTGAGAGTGTCCTGATTCATATCTCAGACATTATGAATCTTTTGGGGAGTTCACAAATGCGCACTGTCTTTTAGTTGTATTTCTTGGTTATATGTATGTATGTATTATTTTCAAATTGAAAGCTTTGTTTATGGAGAAGCATGCAGGAGACAAGTGTGGGATTATTTCCCATCACCCAGAGCTGTCAGCCAACACAGTGAATACAGTCTTTAGGCTAAATTGAGGATAAAGCCATGGAAATATTCCCCAGAGTGAAACACAATAAAATCTGCTTTTTCTTTTGGTATTTGACCAAATTAAGTTCAGACCATTCCAAATAATTTAATGACTGTGACCATACTTCTAAGCTAAACAGTGCCAGAAAATATTCCTGGGCTCTGGAATGTAACTGCCTATGAATTTAAATTGTTAGAGTTGTCTCTAGCACAATTTTGGCTCTGCTTAGCCATCACATCCTCAGACAATTTCTGGGAACAGTTCAGGAGATGACATGGGCCAAAGACAACTCTCAGTAGGCAGTTTGGATGTGGCCACCCAGTTTTGGAAGTTAAAAGAAATTCCCTATGAGGAGGTAGACCGATCTACGCCAGTTGGCTTCTGCATCCAAAACCAGTTCTGAGCATGTATAATTTACTAGTGTAGATGTGGATTTTGTTTCCACATCGTATATTACATAATATCACAGAGCACAACGTGAACATAATATAAAAAGTAAATTAAAATTGGAATGAGAAGTTCAATTAAACCAAGAACACTTTCTCCAGATTTTTGGTTTATAACAGATTTAAGGGGGGAAGCATTGCCTACTTGCATTCATTTTGGCTCAGGAAATATTTCAAAATTGAGAACTTAATTGTGAATTACAAAATACAACTCCATCCCAGCTCTAATTAGCAGAGATTCAGCAAGTTTAGGAAAAACTGTGTAGCATCTGTCAGTTGCTCACCACACAACACACATACATACACATACACACATAATTCAATGAAAATAAACAATACCTAACACTTTGAAAAGGTCACTCAGTCTTTCTGGTGCAGACACTTGGCTCCCTTTGTGACCAGTTTTGCAAAGAGCAGTCTTTCTAACTTCAGACGTTTAAAAAGCTAACCTTTATGCTTTAGATTCCCCTCATCTCTATTGACACACTCTCTTGTGCTGAGGGCTTTACTCCTCAGGAAAACATCTCCCACTCCCTCCCACCTACCATGCTAATCTTGACACAAGCATCAGAACCTTCATCTTCAGTTTAACATTTCAAATGGGAATTTCTAACCATCTCCTGGAAACAAAACAAAACAAAACAAAACAAACAAAAATAATAATAATATATATATACATATATATATATATAAAAGAGGGCAGTGAGAGGGGAGAAATATCCTTGTGTCTTTAAGCAGAGCTAAAACACAGAAACCTGTCTGCATATGGGCAGCATTCAGGCATATTTATCAGCCTAAGCACCTGGGCAGAGAATCTGGCTTCTGTTTGTGGAACACCTACTATGATTCTGAGCTTCTGTATTTCTGGCACAGTAAGTCAAGCCAACTGCTTAAGCTGAGGAGATGCAAAGTCTCTTGGTTTTAATCTAATGAAAATGAGAAGGTAGAACAGTACAGTGGTGCACATCCTAAGAAGAAGATTTGGAGTGTATTTATCTGATTGATACAGATGTCTGTATTTAAATCTTTGCCAATTTGTTTTAAAGCCTTTAAAGCCAACAGACACAAAGTGGTACTTTGAGGGTGCCTCAGTTTAAAGCAGTCCAGAAAAGTGGTTCCCTGATTTCCTCTTTCTCTCCTATGACTATGAGGGGAGCCCTGTGTGACTGCAGATTTCTGCACTGATGGACCTTGTCATATGGTGAGGTGAGTTTCACCCTGGTCCTCCTGAAGGGTAGCTGTTATGTATCCTCTTTCAAATTGCACCATTAGCAACTGTTCTTCATGTGTTTGTGTGCAATAGTTCTGAGGTTTAAATCAGAGCAAGACTTCCTGAATAGTGCTGAAAAACACTATTCTGGACCAGAGCTCATTTCACCCAAAGTTAAAAGAAGGAAGTGGAATAAAGCTACACTTAATATTATTTCAGGGATCATTGTCATCTACTGCATTAGGGAAGCAGAATCTGTCTAGATTCATTTTGGAGTCTGGGGCTGGTCCATCTTCTAGAGAACACTTCTTGTCTTCACGGAGAAGGGTTATTTCAGCATGGTATTTTTTTCCTAAAACTGATATACACTTGACAATAGCTGTTCCCCCATTAAGAGTATTTTTTTCTTTTCCCACACAAAATAAATGTACGGTAAAAAAACAATTGACATCATTATTGTTGTAATCTTTCTATTTTATTTTAATTAATATTTGCTTTGAAATTGTACAATTTTTATCAATTTCATTTTTTAAGACCTTGCTTTTTCCTTATCTATTTAATGAAGTTCACTATATAATAAGAAAATGTAACTCTTGGTGATAAAAATGATTTAAAAGGAAATTATTTTGTTATAAATATCTATTAAAAAGAACATTAATATTGACATAAAATACCAATATAAGCCCTGTAAAATGGATACAACCTAAAATGTTTTTTGTTTTGTTTTATTTTGTTTTGTTTTGTTTGTTTACTTTGTTTTCTGGTAGTGATGATTTCTTTATTTTGTTTTGTTTAGTTTTGTTTTCAACAGCTTATTTTCTTTTTTGCTTAAGTTTCAAAATGAAATGAGGGATGGTGAATTAAAAAATAAATAAGAAAAGGCTCTTCATGTATGAAACTTCACCTATCTATTTTTCTGTTTTACCTTCAATACATCGAATACAAATTCAGACTTGGGAAGCTTCTGAAGGCCATGAATTAACATCACCAGTATGATATGCAGATTCCTTTGCTGAGGAGAAAAGAAGGCTGATCATTAAGAAGTCTCCTCATAACAGAGCTGCAAAGGAAAATACCTGACAACCACAGATGAAAGCAGTTGTTCCTTCTTTCTGGAGCTGCACTGAGGCATGTCAGCAGAACCACAGGAGATTCTGCAATTTCCAAAGTGAAATCAAGGTTTGGACCAACAGATTTGAACAACTATAACACATTTCATTTTGATATGGTTCTTCCCTGGTTTCTTTCTGAGAAACTGTTAGCACAGGGGTAGAAAAAGCAACATTTATTTTTATTTTTATTTTTTATTTTTTCTAGTCTCATTATTTATACTGAAATCTGGGGAATTGCCTAAGTTTCATCGTTTCCTTCCCAATAGCCCTGTCGTTCAACAGTATGACATATTGGCAATGCAGAGTCTCTGCCTGAAACAATACCTTCACAGAGCAAAGGAAAAGGGAACATCACTTGAGGTCACATACACATATCACAACTACTACATCCTTCAAAACCAACCTGTTCATTGCAAATCTCCTGTTCAAGCACTGATTCATCCCAAACCTGCTTAGCTGATGAAATCTGACAGCATCACAGCTTGAGTTGGCCCAACCTATTTAGCTTATGAGATCTGACAGGATCACAGCTGGAAGTGCCCCAGGAGATCTGATGGGATCACAGCTTGAGAAGGTTTAGCTACAGACAGAGCATACAAAAACCAATCCAAAAATCTGCATAAAACTCAGATCACATCCTGAAATGAAACCTTCCCCTCAGTTTCAAGAGGAAGGTTTAGTTTTTATTAGAATTATTTTTAGTATTAGAATTTTCTCTCTGTTTAATATTTGCAACCCAATTTAGCAAACCTAATGGCATGAGGAAGCACAAAGATTACTGATAGTTTAATCAGATTTCAGTTTTTTTGTTTGTTTGTTTGTTTTTCCAATTATATTGTTAGCCGCTTGTGGGATCAAACTTTCCATTGCCAAAAACAAACAAAAACATAAACAAACAAACAAACAAAACAGGTAAATCTCATCTCAACTCAGCTCTGGTAGTAAGAACAAATGTAACCACCAACACTTTTTTTCTCACACAGTGATTCTATCTCTTTTTTAATTAGTATTATTATAAGTATCTGAAAGTTACCTGATGTAGAAATATACAAGCAAGCAAGTTCTGATGCTTTCTATAATCTAATTTTGTGGAAGTAACTTCAGTTTGCTTCTTACAACATGATAATGAGGATCTGCAAGGTCATTTTTTGAATGTGACTTATTGCATAATTCTACGTTTGTTTTGAAGTCCATAAACACTATCTCTTCCCCTTCTTTATGTTTCCTGATACTGGGAAATTAGATTATAAGAGATTTGAGCATAGTAATGTTAACTTGCAAGTAGGAACAGAAGAGGCTCAAAACTGAAAAAGAAAAGCCACCAACACTTTCTGTAAGCAGATATAAGTAAAATTATAACTAACTAACAAACCAAAAAGTAAAGAAGTAAAATTGTTATTTAGACCCTTATTAAATTAAATTAAACCCTTTTAGACCCTTATTAAATTTAGACCCTTATTAAATTAAATTAAATTAATGACTAATAAATGCATTTGGATATATTGGATATATATTGGATATATTTGGATATATTTCCCAACCTGGTACGCCCCTCTGATTATTATCCTCTTCTGATAGTCCAGGCGGGCAGTGACGACATTGAAGACAGAAGCCTGAAGGCAATCAAAAGAGACTTTAGGGGGCTGGGACGGTTAGTGGACGGAGCGGGAGTGCAGGTAGTGCTTTCGTCCATCCCTACGGTGACAGGGAGGGGTACGGAGAGGACCAGGAAAGCCCACCTGTTAAACACGTGGCTCCGGGGCTGGTGCCAACGCAGAGATCTTGGGTTTTTCGACCATGGGGCAGTTTATTCAGCACCTGGTCTGATGGCCGTAGACGGGTCCCTATCCTTTAGGGGAAAAAGGATCCTTGTCCAGGAGCTGGCGGGGCTCGTTGATAGGGCTTTAAACTAGGTGAGAAGGGGGATGGGGGTGAAGCAAGGATTGTTGGAGCTGTGCCAGGGGGAACAATAGCAAGGCCGGGGAATAAGGTAATGGCCCAGCTGAAGTGCATCTACACCAATGCACGCAGCATGGGTAACAAACAGGAGGAGCTGGAAGCCATCGTGCAGCGGGCAGGCTACGACTTGGTTGCCATCATGGAAACGTGGTGGGACCAGTCTCATGACTGGAGTGCTGCGATGCCTGGCTATAGGCTCTTCAGACGGGACAGACAGCACAGAAGGGGTGGCGGTGTGGCTCTCTATATTAGAGAGTCTTTCGATGTTGTAGAACTCGAGGCTAGGAATGACAAGATCGAGTCCCTTTGGGTTAGGATCGGCAGGGACAACAAGGCTAGTGTCCTGGTCGGGGTCTGCTATAGACCGCCGAACCAGGATGAGGAGACGGATGAGGAGTTCTACAGGCAGCTGACAGAAGTTGCGAAATCTTCAGCGCTTGTACTCGTGGGGGACTTCAACTTCCCTGACATATCCTGGAAGCACAACACAGCCCAGAGAAAGCAGTCTAGGAGGTTTCTGGAGAAAGTGGAAGATAGCTTCCTGACGCAGCTGATTAGTGAGCCTACCAGGGGTGGTGCCCCGCTAGACCTTCTCTTCACAAACAGAGAAGGACTGGTGGAGGATGTGATTGTCGGGAGCTGTCTTGGGCAGAGTGACCACGAAATGGTGGAGTTCACTATTCTTGGCGAGGCCAGGAAGGGAACCAGTAAAACCACTGTACTGGACTTTCGGAGAGCTGACTTTGGGCTGCTCAGGACACTGGTTGGTAGAGTCCTTTGGGAAGCGGTTCTGAAGGGCAGAGGGGTCCAGGAAGGCTGGGCGCTCTTCAAGAGGCAAATCCTAATGGCGCAGGAGCGGTCTGTTCCCATGTGCCCAAAGATGAGCCAGCGGGGAAGAAGACCAGCCTGGCTGAACAGAGAACTGTGGCTTGAGCTTAGGAGAAAAAAGAGGGTTTATAATCTTTGGAAAAGTGGGCAGGCCACTAGGGAGGACTATAAGGATGTAGTGAGGCTGTGCAGGGACAAAATTAGGAAGGCCAAAGCTCATCTGGAGCTCAATCTGGCTACTGCTGTTAAAGATAACAAAAAAAGCTTTTATAAATACATCAACACAAAAAGGAGGACAAAGGAGAATCTCCATCCTTTACTGGATGCAGGGGGAAACTTAGTTACAAGAGATGAGGAAAAGGCAGAGGTGCTCAATGCCTTCTTTGCCTCAGTCTTTAGCGGCAATACCGGTTGTTCTCTGGATTCCCAGTACCCTGAGCTGGTGGAAGGGGATGGGGAGCAGGATGTGGCCCTCACCATCCACGAAGAACTGGTTGGTGACCTGCTACGGCACTTGGATGTGCACAAGTCGATGGGGCCGGATGGGATCCACCCAAGGGTACTGAGAGAACTGGCAGAGGAGCTGGCCAAGCCACTATGCATCATTTATCACCACTCCTGGCTATCGGGGGAGGTCCCACTTGACTGGCGGTTAGCGAATGTGATGCCCATCTACAAGAAGGGCCGGAGGGCTGACCCGGGGAACTACAGGCCTGTCAGTTTGACCTCAGTACCAGGGAAGCTCATGGAGCAGATCCTCTTGGGAGTCATCATGCGGCACTTGAAGGGCAAGCAGGTGATCAGGCCCAGTCAGCATGGGTTTATGGAAGGCAGGTCCTGCTTGACGAACCTGATCTCCTTCTATGACAAAGTGTCGCGCTGGGTGGACGAGGGAAAGGCTGTGGATGTGGTCTACCTTGACTTCAGCAAGGCTTTTGACACCGTTTCCCACAGCATTCTCCTCAAGAAACTGGCTGCTCTTGGCTTGGACTGGCGCACGCTTCGTTGGGTTAGAAACTGGCTGGCTAGCCGGGCCCAGAGAGTTGTGGTAAATGGAGTCAAGTCCAGTTGGAGGCCAGTCACTAGTGGCGTCCCCCAGGGCTCGGTGCTGGGGCCGGTCCTCTTCAACATCTTCATCAATGATCTGGACGAGGGCATTGAGTGCACCCTCAGTAAGTTTGCAGATGACACCAAGTTAGGTGCGTGTGTCGATCTGCTCGAGGGTAGGAAGGCTCTGCAGGAGGATCTGGATAGGCTGCACCGATGGGCTGAGGTCAACTGCATGAAGTTTAACAAGGCCAAGTGCCGGGTCCTGCACCTGGGGCGTAATAACCCCAAGCAGAGCTACAGGCTGGGAGATGAGTGGTTGGAGAGCTGCCAGGCGGAGAAGGACCTGGGAGTGATAGTGGACAGTCGGCTGAATATGAGCCAGCAGTGTGCTCAGGTGGCCAAGAAGGCCAACGGCATCCTGGCCTGTATCAGAAATAGTGTGACCAGCAGGGCTAGGGAGGTGATCGTCCCCCTGTACTCGTCTCTGGTGAGGCCGCACCTCGAGTACTGTGTTCAGTTTTGGGCCCCTCGCTACAAGAAGGACATGGAGGTGCTTGAGCGGGTCCAAAGAAGGGCGACGAAGCTGGTGAGGGGCCTGGAGAACATGTCCTACGAGGAGCGGCTGAAGGAGCTGGGCTTATTCAGCCTGGAGAAGAGGAGGCTCAGGGGCGACCTTATCGCTCTCTACAGATACCTTAAAGGAGGCTGTAGAGAGGTGGGGGTTGGTCTGTTCTCCCACGTGCCTGGTGACAGGACGAGGGGGAATGGGCTAAAGTTGCGCCAGGGGAGTTTTAGGTTAGATGTTAGGAAGAGCTTCTTTACTGAAAGGGTTGTGAGGCATTGGAACAGGCTGCCCAGGGAGGTGGTGGAGTCACCATCCCTGGAAGTCTTCAAAAGACGTTTAGATGTAGAGCTTAGGGATATGGTTTAGTGGGGACTGTTAGTGTTAGGTTAGAGGTTGGACTCGATGATCTTGAGGTCTCTTCCAACCTAGAAATTCTGTGTAATCTGTGTATATTAGAATTGTAGCTGTTCACTGTGAGGAAGTTGTCTTCCTCTTCTTCACCATATTTCTTTATTTCA
Source organism: Oxyura jamaicensis (assembly GCF_011077185.1). Lineage (NCBI taxonomy): Eukaryota > Metazoa > Chordata > Aves > Anseriformes > Anatidae > Oxyura > Oxyura jamaicensis. The sequence continues at coordinate 5,788,990 of NC_048926.1, read as the reverse complement.
TTGCAAGGGTGCCTAAAAGTCTCCATCAAAGACCAGAGTTATTGTGCTAGGGACTGTACCAACTGAACAAGAAGAATGTACCTGACTTGGAGACAGATCAGCTACTGTGCTTTCTATTTGGGCTAAATTAATTCAGAAAGATCTTTCTCAGAATATCACAAGAATTTTCTTGATTTCATTAAAGCTTCAGACTATGTTCATTAAAGCTTCAGACTATGTTGCTCCATCAGTTACAAACATGGATGCATGAATGCATGATAACTTCTTGAAGAATCTGCATTAAGAAGAAATTGTTTTGGGGAATGTGTCTCACATGGAAAGCATGATCTACAGAAGTGCTGAATAGCTTGTCAATAGCAACTAGGAAAATGTCTTCAGATTAACTTGTTTTCTACCATTAACTAAAATACCTCCTCAACACTAGAAACTCAGCTAAAGTTCATGGAAATCAGGTCACAAAGACTTTCCTTGTCCATCTATCTAAAGCAACATTCTTCAGCCTTTTCAGGTTGTTGACCTGCCTTATTCAAGTAAAATTTTTCTCTGACCCTCTTACATTAACTATGAAAATAGCATTACATAATGTATTTATGATAACAGTGATATGCCTGTATAATTTAGTTTTGTGCATCTTTCAAGAGGTCGATGTAAAACACTTCACCTTGAAGAGGAAAGGTGAGTATAGAAGAAACAGTTTCATCGTCCTTGTTGATAGAAAATAAATAAGTAAATAAATAAATAAATAAATAAATAAATAAATAAATAAATAAGCTGCCTCATTGCCCATCTTCCACAACCATTGTGTCACAACCTAGAACATAGGAAGCAACCTATGGCCATCAGTAAGTATTCCACAGTATTGCACACTAAGTTGCTTGGGAAATCTTTTTACTGTCCAATGACACGTTTGGGGAAAAAAAAAAAAAAAAAAAAAATTGTCAACCTTGACAAAAAGGTTATTTTCCTTTCCCAAATGGTAAGTAAGACTTTCTAATAAACAGAGATTTACATTATAAAATTGTCAGAATAAAACATGTCAGTGTTTGTAATGAATTCTAACTAGTGAGTTAAAACAATCAGTGTCTGAACTATTTATTTATATATATATATATATTTAAGCCTAGTAGTGAGTAAAAGAGAAAATGAATTTAATAAATGAAATTAGGCTATGGGGAACATTAGCTGGTCATTAGATCAGATTACAGGAACCAAGAGAAAAGTAGATAGAAACTTTAACAGAGTCCTAAAACCTGCACTTCCCCAACCCTGTACATTGTGAAATGTTTCAGTTGATCATTAAAGATTACCAAGCCTGTCACATTCTTCCTTGTCTACCATGTATCGTATTTAGAACATAACTGTGTTTTAATTTTTTATGAAGTCCAAAAAACTCTTTTTTTTTTTTTTTTTTTTTTTTTTTTTTTGATTGCTTCTTTCTATACCCAGCTTTTCCATAGCACTGTTTTCTCTTTATGAGGAAAAATAAGCTGGATGTGGATTTCCTCTTTCCACAAACAAGAAAGAGTATCATAGTTTGGTATAGGCTGTAACATTTAGAATTCTGGGGTGGCCCAAGCAGGTTGCAGAATGTTCCTTTATTTGCATATAACCAACAAAAAAGGTAGTCAGCTAGATTTCCAAAAACAAAACCAAAAACTTTGCAGAATGATTATTTAGAGGGTTACAGATACTTAGGAGTTGATTTATGTCTTCTAACTTAGACATTCATAACGTAGATATTGATGTCTCTGTTAAACTCCCTAGGCTCTTCTGAGGTGTGATGCATGTCAGCTGAAGTACACAGCTAAAGCAGGTCAGATGAATTGTTTCCTAAAAGTACTCAGCACCCCAGTTAACAGCAAAAAGTGACTGCAGAGCCTGGGGTGACTTGCTCAGACATAGAAGTTTGACACCTAGGTCTGAACCTAGATGAGATGAATCCCAGAGTGGGATAATCTATTAGAAATCATGTTTAAATTCTGAGCTGTGCTACAGACCACAAGAGAAAACATCACCCACAAAAATAGTGGTTGGATTTCATCCTTCTTCATGCCTTGCACGGGAACAAAAGCTGCTAAGTGTCCAGAATGAAGGTGGTCTGAGCATTGCTTCTAAAGGAGCTGTGTGAGTTCTTGAAGTGTATTGTTTGAAAAATGATGGTGTATGAGTTAGTGAGGCTCCAGGGCAGTATCTTACCTAGTGTTAGCATAGCTGACATGCTGACAGTTTATATGGAATTTATGTGCCCATTTACTCTGCTTTTTATGGGAAAACATGTTGTTACCTTACAGCTGCCACATCACATGTTACTTATCCTGCCTCAGAGCTACAGAGCACCTTCCTCAAGGAAATATACATACATCAAGAGGTTATGTATTTTTTAACAACATTGTAAAGGGAAAATAATAAAATATTCATTATAGTCTGTGCTAGAAGCTTTTAATTTTTCTATATAATTTATTTAGCAGATTTAACTTACTCTGTAACAATCTGCAGTTGTTCTATTGCTTCTTGTTCACAAATTTGAAGTGAGATAAAGAAAATGGCAGTAAGGAAGCATTTTCAGTAGGAGAAAGGAACAGGATGAGAAGTTAAGGTTCTACTATACTACTGAAATAACAATATCTGTCCTGGGTGGTAAAGGATGTTTAACAATGAGAGTAAGGATGCGTTTCTATGAGACTATATCAGATGGTAATTCAGATAGGAGAAGGCTGGACTTGGTGACAGGAGTTACAATCCAATCTTCCTATTCTAAAAAAAAAAAAAAAAAAAAAAAAAAACAGCAACAACATTAACAAAAGAAGAAAATATTCCTACTGCCATTATAACTTTCTATAAAATTCTCTTACTGCTGAAATCCTTCCTCATTTACCCAATCCCCCATGTTTCTGCATAGACATATTCCATTTTCTAATTTGAATAAGGGAACAACTAGATTCCTGAATATCTGGTTGTTACTTCTTGAAAAAGTTGTTTTATACTCTGAAGTGATGCTTTAAAACTGGTTTCAGTAATGATGTGGGTAATTACTTACCAATCCTAGCATGAAGAATAGCCAAAAAAAAAAAAAAAAAAAAGGCCATCGCTGATGTTATTCTATTCCATTGAACTGATGCTGGTTTAATTAGAACAGCTGATTTTATTTAATTTAACCCCAGTGTAACCTTTATGTTCTGCCAGGGGGTGAACCAGAATCTAATTTACCTGAGACTCAGCAATGAAAATACATACTCTTTTCTCTTTCATAGCTCCAAAGGTTGAAAAACCAACAGCAAAATTTTATATTTTAATGTACAGTGATTGGAAAATCATCTTCCAATACAGATGAAACTCAAAATCTAGGATTTTCCATGTCTCCACCAGCTATTGGCACAAAAGCATTTTATGAGAATCACTCAATAGAGTTTCCTGGCAGGTTCCCTTTCCTTTTCTCTGCCATTACAAGAATGAAAAGTTATGTTAGTGATTACATCTTCAGAGTGAGAAAAAGCAAAGGTATAAAGCTGAGTTACGCATTTGGGTTTTAAAGTGGCAGTAGTTGCAATCTACCTGAAACAGTGTACTTAGGCTGCTTTCTCGATAACAACACTGGGTTTATCTGGAGGAAATGGCCAGTGCTGCTTCGGCCTGAGTGACAGCAGTGCTGAGTCCTAAGGGATCAAGTTTCCATCAGCTGGACCACTGTTGAAATAAAATCATCAGCCATTACTATAGTTTGAATAGGGAAACAGAAAAAAATCTATATACCTTTGTACATGGTTCAATTTCTAAGACTGACAACAAAAAAAAAATCTGGAAAAAAAAAATAAAGTTTTTAAAAAAATACTGGAGAGATGAAATTTGTGAGTATTTAAAGTATCTCCAGTGTTGTGTCCATGTTTCTATCTAGTTTTACGTCTTCCTCATCCCTTGGGACTATACCACTGAAAAACAATTTAACAAGGAGACCTTTTTTTTTTTTTTTTTTTTTTTTTCCTCATAGGATTTTCTGGCACCTAGTAGGGTCTCTGTATCCGGAGAGAATTTTTGCTGACAGCATGTGTATTAATCTGCAAACACCCACAGTAGATGTTTCTTCAGCTAAGCATTTTAGGATTTAGGGCAATGACCAAAGTGAATTTTGAAGGTCAACCAGACAGAAAGGTGACATACTGAGAGAAGCCATGAGAGGTGTACATATAACCTATGTTAACATGCTGCCTTTTTGAAATGAATGGTTTGATTTGTCTAGTGCTGCTCACAGTAACTGGCTTAATTTTACATATTAAACAGAAGTTGATTACATTATTATTATTACTACATATTTATTTATTTATCTGTTTATTTTATGTACAGAGGGATTCTCTAGCCATGTACTTAAAAAAGGCTGGTGGTAGGTACCAAATGACTCTAACATATGTTGTCATATGTTTTTTTAAAAAATTAATCAACTATAAGATGATAGAGAACTTCAGATATATTTAGAGTTGGTATTTATTTATTTCTGATTCTGACAGTGGAGAAAGGCTACTCAATCTGTAATTCCCAGGACCAAAGAAAGATTCATTTTCATCACAGAAGACAGTGCTGAGAGTGAAGTTTATGAGAAAATTAAGTAATCTGGTTGTTGGAGTCCCTCTAAATCAGAGACAGTTGGGAAAGAAGAATACTGTTTAGGCTGGGCCCATGAAACTCCTTTGATTGAGACCTTGGGGCAACCTTGGTGAAGTTTCTGTAGAGAACTCATATGAAATCTTGAATGCATTTGTGGAGTAGATGGTCAGGACAAAAAAGGAGCAAGGACAGGTAAAACAGATCTTACTACTAGTAGTATCATGAATCCCCAGAAGAAATAATGGTAGTAACAATAATAATAATAATATTTTAAAAAGAAAAGAAAAAAAAAAAAAAAAAAAAACATCAACAACAAACTTTAAACTGTGGTTTTAACTTGCCTTCATATGTTTGACCTCCTTTGCCTGCTGAGTGTGGCCAGTTCCTCTAGTGTGCTGAAAAGGATGACTATCCACCTCTCTCTTTTTTCCCAATTTACAGACTTTCTTCCTGGCTGCTTAATGATACAAAGCCTTTCCTTCATTCCAGGACTCAGGTAATGAAGTACCACTGATGTTTGTCCCCCAGGTCAGAAATTCATTATGAATCTACCCAACACCCAATGAATTTTGCCATCCAGACTCTAGTCAGCTATTAATTATACACCCCTTCCCTCTCACAACAGCTCCTGCTGCAGCAATGTCCTGACATCCATTTTACAGATGGGTCTTAAGTACAGAGAGATTAAATGTCTTATCTCAAGCCAAAAGTTGAGTGTATGTGTGACACAATTCTGCCCGGCCAACAGGTCCTAAGATTTGTCATCCCTTTCCTTACACCAGTGTCCATTAGTACTCTGCTAACCAATAGGCCAGGAAAGATAAATCAAAAAGCCAGTACAATCTTGTCACATCCTTTTCTGCACCTTGGCAGACACCCAGCACAGTATCTGTCTTGAAAGCAAGGAAAAGCACTGACAGAAACACCCAGTTTGAAACACTCAAACCAGGTGCAAAGCTCTTCAGTTACTTGTGGAAAACTTCTGGGAGGTCCCACAAGGAGAAGACAAAAGAAATGAGAAACCAATAAACTACTGCCAAGAAAGAAATCTTGAGCTACCATAGAGGAGGGTTTGTACAGCTCTTCAAGATATATGTTTAGTTTTAAGTGTTAGAGAAGGGCCTGGTCCTTTTGTAAACATAAATCTTTACCATTTTATATTTATTTATTTTCCTGAGAAAACAAATTGCACAAGGACAAAGAGCTTATTTATTGTGTAAATGTTCATTTTATTTACATCATTTGAAATAATAAGGCTTAGAAAAACTCATCAGAGACACCAAATTAACAGACAGCAGTTCTAGGAAAGTGGAAGGTTCAGTGAGAAGGGAAAGGCTGAGGTCTTACTGGTGATGAGATCACTGATAAAGAAAGTAAGAATAAAGTAGCTTGGTTTAAATTTTTGTTAATGTTATTATTTTAATAAGCTATGGAATACAAGAGTGCTTCTAATTAACATGTACACAAAGCTACCAAATTTAAACAAAGACATTTTTGAGAAGGGCATGAAAAAGGCTGAGTCATACATAAAATTTCCCAAGGCATTTTTAACTCCTTCGAACTCCTGGATGGACTTGTAACTTTCCAGATAGTTAAATCTTCATTTTAAGATTAAATGATCTCTCTTTCTTTAAGAATTATACTCTGAAATTTGAAAAATGAACAATAATTTCAAAAATCTCATTTTATCAGTTGTCTTTATTCCCATGTGCTGAAAATCTGACTTATTTAAGTAGGCTTGACTATCTTCCTGGAAATTTAAGCAGCCAAAAAACGGGGGGGTCTGGGGGGGGTAATAATTGTTTTTAAGCAGCCAAAAACTGGGGGGGCGGGGGCAATAATTGTCTTAAAATTAACAAGAAATATTCTGTTTTCAGAGTGTTTTCTCCAGTGTTTAAAGAAATGTAAAGCATACAGAGTCTCTGAAAACTAACAGTCATTCTATGATTTGCCAGAGTAATAATATAATATATTCTTTGTTCAATAACTTAGGAATAAGCAATCAATATATGGACACTACAGACTTCTAGCCTCAGGATTCCTCATGGGGCCTTTGACTTCTCTGTAATGGACTGTGTTGTTTTTAGTGCTGCAGTGGCATCATTTAACTTAACATGACACTTCCTTCACTCATCTGCTGTGAAGATATTTGCCAGTTAAGGGGAGAAACACTAAATGGAATAAAACTAGAGGAGTTAAGACGAAAGGCATTTCCCAAAGGCACAAGGAGAGCTTTGCAAGAATCCATCAAACTGTGATTTAGGGGGATTATCAGCCCACAGTGGGATCAGCCCTACCTTAAGGTAGTAAAAATTTATATATAAAATGGGTTCCAATCTAATTTACATAAAGCTAGTTTCATGTTTCTGAGAAAGGACAAAACAGGCAAAAGGCCTTAATCCTTCTCAGGCCTTTCCAGTAAGATGAGGAGCCTAGTCTAATAGTTTAATCTCTCTCTCAGTCTCAACGTGTAGTGAGGCAATGGCATACAAAATGAAGACTGAACAGAAAGAAGAGAGAAGGCCTGGCCAGAGCATGTTGTATTATAGCTATTTTTTTTTTTTTGTCTCCAGTGACAAGGCGAATGACGAATATATCTAAGCTGTTCTAAATCTGCTTTTCTTTTGTGCTAAAACACTGGGCAAACCCATAACTGCTTCAGGCTGTATTAAAGCCTGCAGTACAGAAGCAGTTCTGTATTGAGAAAGGCATGGGGAATATGACCTGTTGATCTTCTCTTGCTCCATAACTTACATTAGGAGTGAACATATGCAAAAAGAGTAGGAAACTTATTCCCTTGAAGCAAGTTAATTATTCTTTACTGCCTTCAGTCTGTAAGGAATGTTTTATATGAAAGGACTGGAGCAATTTATCAATACCAGAAGTTAAAGAACTCTGAATTGTCAGATACTCAAACAGTGAGATGATTTGGTCTGTGCAATTAATTTTTAAGTGATGGTTATGAAAGCAGTGGGACTTAGGATCAGTGATTTGCATTTCAATAAACACCAGTTCAGAAATTCTTTAGTGTTGTTGGAGAATAACTGATGGCTTAACAAACTTTATTAATTTTCAGACAAATGTTCAGTGTGGTTCCACTTTGAAATGGGATATGGATCAATGTTCTTCTTGGCAATGATCAAAACTTAAATGGTTTGGTTCAGTTAACTATAGAAGCTTGCATATATGTCCAGAGCTTATCTGATAGGCTTATTCTATTTTTTCTTGGTTTTGTTAAAATCATTATTAAATTCATTATTAAACTCATTTTGTTAAAATCATTATTACCTCAGTACTGTTTATTATATTGATACTCAGGCATTGCTATCCATTTTCATATTGGTTATCTTCTGCTGGGTATCTATTAATGATTGTTGACATGAGAAGATGTTATCTGTGAACTGAGCACGTATTTAGACTCTAATCAGTGTTAGGCACCTGCTTTAACCATTAAGCCAAATTTCCATAAACACTATAATTGACCGTTTTCCAGTCCACGTGTTTTCATTATATGATGTCTTTTATGGCTAAGTCAAGTGAGAAATGCATTGATCAATTCATAGTTATTGTCTCTAGATATGAAATGTTTGTCTTCTAATAGGTTTCATTCATCTCATCCATTATTCTCTTGTGTAGTTTTTTGTTCCTTAAGTTCTGATTCACTTTGACTGCATGGCTGACTTATGCAGACTTCCTATTTCTCAGTCCTGCAAAACTTTTCTCCAGTGACTGTATACACCATTTGTTTTCACTGCATGGATGTACCTTTACCATGTACCAACATGACTACTTCTTTCTTTGAAATCAAAGGCTTATCTCATAGCTAAAACTCAAGAATTTCAGTTCCATATATTTAAGATCAACTTCTCTGTGTCTGCATTTTTCAGCTCACGTTTATGTGCCAGAAAAAATTAAGCGAGTATTTGTTTCATACATGGTACCCATAAAATCTCTAGCATCACTGAACTGCATGATTATTTCCCCCAGGAAACAATTCTTGAAAAAAAAAAATACAAATGAAAACCACAATATATATATTTACATTATTTATAAGATCTCAAGGATAATTTCCCTGTACTAAGAAGAATGGAGATATTACTGCATGGGAAGTCTGGGAAACTTTTTTAATCCAAGTTCTGCAAAAAATAAACACTCTGTAGTCATGCACAAGTATAAGCTGTGTAATGGTGGATTGGGGAAACATGATGCTTCTTTCATTGTCTAAAGTTCTTTCTACCTCTAAAAAAAAAAGATTTTAATCATTTCACAAGCGTAAAGGTTATGTTTTCAAGAAACTTCACATCTTAGCATGATAAAGGTTTCTAAAATACTTGTCCACATTGCATGAAAGGAATTTCTTTTGCATATGATAATAAGTACTTTGGGAAAAAAAAAAAAAAAAAAAAAAAAAAAAAATAAGTGAGGAGTATGAAAATACATAACTCATGCACGCAAACATATGTGTAGAAAAAATATATATGTACACTTACAATAAGTCTCTTTTAATTCAGACATATGTGTTTATATACATACATGCATACACATTCTAAAAAGTCATGTCCATTTTTCATTTGAAATGGAGGTTTCATTTCAACACAATCAAAATAAAACAATGTAATCACATTCATTTTCATTAAGAAAGAATTGTAGAATTAGCAGGACTAAGCAACTCAGCTCAGCTGAAGTGGGACAAATAGGAAGCCTTGAGGAGCAGGACACAATTTCATCTTTCTCATTTATATTGGACAATCCGTCTGGTCCATCACAGCCATCACCTTGGGAGAAGTGAGACAATTTGAGTGGGACAATTTAGGTATGGACATGAAAAATGGTTTCAAAAATGTCTTGTCTGTGTGGGGGATTACTTTATGAACTTTATCTTAGGCAAAAGTAATTGCTGTTCTGTCTTAATTTACAAGAGCCTCCTCTGAAAGTGGTAGGTGAGAGGCCAGTTTTCTATATTCTTGTGTAAATAGGTAAGGTGAGCCACAAAAACTGAGGCAAAGTAAGAAATCTTGTGCAAACAGTTCCAGGTTGTCAAAGAGAGATCTGGAAGGCTTCATATTTTGAGTTAACATCTCAGAGCAAAGGCCATGAAGAAAGTGTGTAACACAGATCCAAAAAGGGTTATGATGGAGCCCTTTGGGCTCCATCCCATACACATATGGCATGTAACTTCTGTTACAAGTATGAGTACTACTGATTTCAACATTGTTTGGTATTTCAGGTGTGGTTTATTCTCTTATTTGCAAACTTTTCTGAGTATTAAATGCTACTTTTCAATTAGGAAGTTCAGTCCGAAAAACAAGTGGGAACTACTTGCAGTTGCTTATCTAGGATTTTGCATTACGTTAGGGTTAAAGCCTGAAATCCAATCCAGAAAGACTTGTACTTCTTCCTGACTTGTACTTTCACACAAGATTAACACATGGTCAGGAGGAAGAGAAGTGAAGAATAGCTTGGCATTGGCTAGACCTGTTACAATCATATTCCTGTTTAATAAATAAATAAATAAATAAATAAATGCTTGCAAGTAATTTGCTATTAATAAAAGATTCTGTAGCTGTTTTGAAACAATGCAATTTAGATAATGCTTCAATTCTCCTGTCACACCATTTTTAACAGGATAGAGAAGCAATCTTATTTAAACAGAGTGTTAAATTTTCAAACTTCACCTTCTGCATGGGAACTGTTTAGTTTTAAAAGTCCATCATTTTTCTAGGGGTGCTGCCATCCTGAACGAATGAGGCAGAAGGAAATAACTGGCTTGATCATGTCAGGCAGTGAGTAATGCTGATGTCAGACACTAGCCCCAAAAGATGCTGAAATTGTAAGTCTCGGTGGTTTTCTGGTTTGAAATGCTGAGTAGAGGGATAGTGGATTATGTAGCTGAAGAACTGCTGAAAACGGGTTGTCTTGTTTTGTCAAAATCTCCTCTGTGATGAGCCTGGAAACCTCATCATGAGTCTCAAGAAAGCCATATCTTATACTAATTATTTCCCTCAAATGTGCATCCAGTTTAATGTGTCTTTTGAGTTTTAAATACTCTGCACATGCACAAGATTTGAATAACTGGTTGAATGTACACACCAGATCATACAGACTTGTTCAAATAATAATAATAATAATAATAATAATAATAATAATGAGTGTTTTATAAAATCCTCACAAACTAAAATGATACAGAACTTACACCCTCACTAGAAGTGTTCCAGACACCTGACAGTCTGCATCAGACCTTATCTTAACATCTAAGACCCATCTCTGACAGTGTATGTACATGATTTTTCTCTTCATTCTCAATGGGTAACTTGATTCAGAAAGAAGTGCACTTATTATTATTCAGCTTATTGCTATTTAAATTAACATAACTAAAACCAATGAAAATATAAGTTTTTGTTAAATTTAACAAAACTGTCCAAGTTTTTCCACTGTTTTTTTTTTGTTTTGTTTTGTTTTGTTTTGTTTTGTGTTTTTTTTGTTTGTTTGTTTGTTTTTTAATCATTATTATTTTTTTTTAATCATTCTCTTTTCTTTTATCTGAAAGAGGCCAAGTTCTAGAGAAAACATTCAAGTTGTCCTAACAAATTCTGTCTGACCAAAACAAAAAGAGCACTTCAAAAATCAGGAATCTTGAATTTATTTTTTATGTGGAAAATTTTGTTATTCAAATGATAAAGTTTTTTGTTTGTTTGTTTTGTTTGTTTTAATTGCAGTTACTATGATAAACACTGATTTGATCTTGTTGACACATTTATTTTCCTTTGGTTGTCAAACATCTGAAAATGATCATTACTTTATAGTTAAAGGATGCCCACACTGCACATTTTAGTATATTGTAAGGATCTCTGAAGTAGCATATACCAGAAATTAGGTCAGAAACCAGGTCTGTACAGTAATCTACTCTTTCTCAGCAGAGTTTCTTCATGCAGTACAACATGTTTCTCTTCCATGTGTCCATAGCTCAATCAATCAATTTGACTTTTCTTACTTTTCAGCAGATACAGTATTTTTTTTTTTTTTGTCTCTTTTCTCATCTAAAATAAAAGGGAGATAATGGAATAATTTCTCCAAGGCAAGTCTAAATCAACAGAGTATCAATGCAAACTATCATTTTAATGCAAAACACAATTTTACCAGCAGATCTTGACTGAGGTCTGGGTTAGTATTGCTTAGGTTAGAGGCATTTGAAAAGTTATAAGCAGACATTGGTTTAATCCCTCATTCAGATCCATACACCTATATTTTAGGGAAGTGTGTCTCCAGATTTTAGGGATAAATTCATATTCATATGGAATCAAATACAAAGCAAGCTTTGCTTTCTGCTAAGTAATGAAGAATATGTGTTGAGCAAAACTGTTGCTCAGACGTAAACCTAAAGCATGTTTCTGGGTGCCCACCATGTAAGAATTGTCTATATGACCTTATGGTCATGACTCATTGCCTGTCTTTCCCAGCAAATTCTTTGACCCTCATAAATAACAGTGTTTTTAGTGGGTGCCTGGCACAAGACAGGGAGCTGTTGTAAGAGTGAACCCACCAGTACAGTTTGTGCTGGATAACCACACAAGTCCCTCAGCAGTTTAAATAAATTTAGCACAACAAACAACACAGTGAAAAAAGTAAAGACAACAAGCTGACACTGGTTGTTAGTTTCGAGCTATCTTTTAAACATTTTCCCTAAGGTAAACTTTCCAACCCAAGGAAGCATTTTGTTTATGGCAGAGCAGCACAGTGGCGGCAGCAGCCAACTTTCCAAGTAATTATTGCTGTTAAATTGAAGTGGGCTTTAAGCATCTCATTCAGATCGATTTATTCAAAAGTGTTTAAGGCTCAACCAAGTTTATTACTGGTGTGGTCATGGGACACTTTACGGTTTATCATAATGTTTGATCAGTTGCAGTGGGACATGAACAGAGGTGAAATGCAAAGGAGGTGGGAAAAGTCTGTTGGGTATTTTCTTCCGTTGTCAATATTTCCATTTGTGAAGCCATTTTTGTGGTTGACAAGAGATGGAGGAGGCTGGAGGGAATCCTGTGTATAAGGTTGAATTAACTGTTGAACATCTCTTCTATTCCCCAGTGGAGGGTTAAAGTTTATGAAAGATTTTAAATCTTTCATCTCCTTCTTAATTTTGAGTCTTCCCTTTACATCTCTTGTTTATCTTTTTTTTTTCTTTTTTTTTTCTTTTTTTTTTTTTTTCTTTTGCCCAGCCCTGTCTCCAAAGAAAGAAAGAAAGCAATAAGCCTGTCAAAGAAGGAATTAATTAAGCAAATCAATCAGTCAGTTTTATTAAGGAATTACAAAGCCCATGTGCAGCATTAATTATTCAGATAATGGGACATCTCTAAGCCTTTCTTTTCAATTATTGATAAGCCTCTATCTATCATCCTGACTGTTTTAGTACTGATTTAGTTGTGAATGAAGCCAGGTCATTCAGCCATAGCATATGCCAGTTATGAGAGTTGCTAGATTGCTAGGGGCAGGAGAGAGAGAAAGATGAGAGGTATCGTTTATTTCCATCCATGTTGATTGCAAACATTAAACATCTCAGAGCATGTGCCTTCTTCTGAGCTGCAGATGAAAGGGAAGCTGTCCTTCCTCACTGATATCTTCTAGGTGATCACCTTTGTTCAATGAGGCAATACATGCCCATTTTTCCCTCTGCAATAACCATGCAACTTTTCTGTTGACTTTATGTGAGGTTCTCCACTAGTTCATAGGGCCTGGAAAAATGAGATTCCTTTCCATTGTCACAAGAAAGTTACCATTTTGCATCTGCTGATCAAGGCAACTATTCTCATTTTTCTCTTTACTGGGAATTTCATGACAACAGTTTTATAGAGGACCCTTCTGCAGCACTAGGCTTATTTTTCATGCCCATCTCATTAGATATAATACATAGGGAAATGTTCTCTTACCTGCTTTCAGAAGTGGGGAGCAAAGGCACTGACAACATAAAATTGAAACTCAAGTAATCAAACAACTTAATCACCGAGGAAAGAGAACCACATACAAATAGTTACTGATAGGAGAAAGACCTCACACTAAAGGAGACTCAGAATGTCAATAAAATTACCTCATAATTGAGAAAACTCTAATTCCACTTGAAAGCTACTGCAAAAGGGAAATTGTAGGGAACTGTGATGCAGTAATGTGCAACCGTATAAAGAAAACAAGCTTCATTTATTACTGCCCATCAGATTATGCAGCCATTTACACTTTCCATTCTTAGTAAACAGTCTTAAAGACTACTCAATTTAGAGCACCCATTGCAATAGAGAAAGGTACAGATGGTACATGTCTGGCTGATAGAAATGTTGCATCACATTGGCCTGTTGTAGATTTCCAGGCAAATGTGATCCCATGTGATTTGATCTCTGGCAAGTGGACTGTGGCCAAATGATCTGAGATTCTAGAAACATATTTATACTGAGATAATCCCAAACAGAATAGGTGATGTTCCTTCCCACCCATCAGCGTCTCTGCTTTCTGTCATGTTGTTTGCAGGTACATTGATATGAGGCTGGCCCAGCTGCTGTTTCTACACACAGCATTGGGGTGCAGCCACTGGGCTTCCCTGTCCCATCATTTCCATAACAAGATCACACAGCTGACAGCCTCAAAACTGTCTGTTCCTATCCTGCCTGTAATGATGAGACAAGATCCATACATCAGGCCATAAGCTTATCTCCAACTGAGGTCAGGAAGATATTTATCGAACTAAATAACTGGCTTGGTTAAATTGACTGTCTGCCTCTCTGTAAATACTCAGTGTTGGTCAGTGTGTGATACTTTTCAGGATTAGAAATGCTAATGTCCACCTCACAGAGCAAAGATTTCTCATTAGGTAGTCCTTCTACCTTTGCATCTGGTATATCAACATAAAAATATTCAGTGCTGTATCATTTTTGGGAGGTGAAACTCAGAGGGTTAGAGTGACATCTCTTCATTCTCTCTATCAAATTGGCACAGAAATACAATGAGAATTCATTTCTGTCTGGGTTATTTTGCTTCAGCTCCAGGTAAAAGGCATGAATGAGAGATTAAGAAAATTAATGACAGAAGTGAGAACTCTTTCTCACTTCAAAAAGTTCAACATTGGCACAAAACTTGACCTTAAATAAGAAGATGCTATCCAAACCTGCTTCTCATTTTCATGTAGAAAGCTAAAGGTGTAGTTAGTATCCTAAAGACATGTTGCTTAGACAGTTATAGATTCAATTTTACTAATAAGAAGCAATTAGAGTTTGGAAAAAAGCTGGATGAAATCTGTGAATTAAAAGCCAGGGGGTAAGGGAACTAAGCTTCACAGTTTCTGGCCATTTTTATTTGTTACTATATGCGAGAAATGTGCCACTTCTTGTAACTGTGTGGGTTTTCTGTCTTCCAATAGTATCTATTACTCGTCCAGTGACAGCTGCTTTCTGGCTGTAGCCTTAGGCTCAACACATACTGCTATCACTTTGCCTCAACAATGCTGTCCTGCTTTGACTTCTGCCAAATTGTGTGTCATATAAGTTAAAAAATCTCTGCAGTTAAGGAAGAAGGGGAAAATATACCCAAAGAGCAACTGTTCAGTATGGTAATGGAGAAATAACAATAACT
The DNA here is from genome assembly GCF_011077185.1 of Oxyura jamaicensis. NCBI lineage: Eukaryota > Metazoa > Chordata > Aves > Anseriformes > Anatidae > Oxyura > Oxyura jamaicensis. The sequence continues at coordinate 5,773,786 of NC_048926.1, read as the reverse complement.
TTAACATATATACATGGACATATTTATATATAACCTCTTCATAATAGCATAGTTGACACTCACTGCAACTCATTCAAGAAGTACCCCTAATGTAGCTAGGAGAGTAAAAAAACAATGCCTTTGTAGGTAACACAAACACTCCATCATTTCATAAGGACATGTATCTATGTACCTATCACTGGGCTGGCAACTTTGAGGGTTCATTTGAGTGACCGGGTTTTTGTTTTAAAGGAACACAAAGAGGTATGAAAACTTTTGGAAGGGGTAAATTTCTGACATAACATATGGGGCTATAAGAATGTTCTTGGTGTGCATCGTAAGACACTCATAACTACACTGGGATTCCTTTCAGTCATTCTCTTTTTTGCCCCCAAGAAAATTAAGAAGTTTCTTTTTCTGTATTTTGTGAAATGGAAAGCTGGACATATCCTGTGCTAAAAATGAAAAGCAGGATACAGACCTTCTTTGGAAAAGTAGACAGACTTGTGTTCCCAGCCCAGTCTGCATATTCTGCTGCTAGCCTATCCTGCCTTTGGAAAGGATGTGCTGGGAAATGGTGTAAATCATCTCCAATATGGAGTGGCCACCAACAACCATCAGTCCTAAAGGTTGATGGTGCTGGATGAGTCTTTTCCCCAGCAGTTATGGAGAAGTATGAGCTAGTGTATGAAGCCAATATGAATCCGAAACAGTTTATGGTGATGCCACCTACATAACATCTCAGAAAGAATATCTCCTGAAGGGAGGTGCCCCATATTGCAAGGGCTGGTGTCTAAAATTCTTGTGAGAAAAGTACTATAAACTGAAATCAAGTTCTCAGGGCTGCATCTAATACCAAACATTTTAATTCCAAAGTCAAAGAGTTATGTATCACTATTCTGGGGTTTGATTCAGCAATCAGTCAGATAAAAATACCCTCATCACTTTTCTTCATTGTTCATGGTTTAACTGCAGGTCTAAGCTAGTGAAATTCCTACAGAGGGCAATGAGTCCTGCTCTTATTTATACATAGGCTGAATTTGGATTGATCTAGATGCAGAATTTAGTTAATGAATGTAATTCTTCACATTTCTCAATATGACAAAAAAAAAAAATCCAGTGTTACAATGCGTGGAAAATTATTTTGTATGTTGTAATTTTTGATGCTCTGATATTCAACAAATATGTGTGAACTAATTGAATATTTATAGCTATCTCCCCCAGATGGATGTGCCCTGGTCCTAATTTGTGGGCCTGAAACTCTAAGGAAGATCACTATTTTCCCCAGTTTATCCACTAATCAAAGAAATCCAGGCAATAACATAAATCATGCAACATCTCAGTCAGTGATTTATGTTTGCTTAGATTCAATACCTGGTTTTACCTCCATTTTTGATGCTCTAATATTCAACAAATATAAGAAAATGGTGAACAAATTGAATATTTATAACTACATCCTCATATATTTATAGCTATATAGCCTCATAATTTCAGTGATCAGATAGTGTGTTCATGTCTGTGAATGTTATATGAAATTTACCCCAATATTGATGGATGGGAAAAACATTTGCAGTCCTCAGAAGTTCATTATTATTTATTTTATTGACAGACTTGGACACCTTAATTTCATAAGAGCCCTATTGTGACATGAACTTTACAGGCACAGAACAAAACGGTCTCTGTTTACAAAATATAGTGCAAGAGAAAGGCTAAATCTAAACAGAACCTAAACAGACTTTGAGGAATACTGAAAATACTACTAGTTACTGTTGTTGCTGTATTCACAGGCTTTTTTTTTTTTTTTTTTTTTTTTTTTTTTTTTGTAAAGGTGTTACAATAAATTAGAGCTTTAATGAGGAATTTGAAAGAGACTGCAAAGTTGTTATGGCTTTTGTTTATAGGAAAGGCCAATGAAACCCCATGAGAGTAAGTACAGTTGAAAGTCTGAAGTGATTGAAAATTTCACAAGCTGATGATGCAGTTTAACACCATAAGTCAACTGGAGTTCAGAATTAACCTCTTGGCAGCAAGTAAGAAGTTATGTACTGAAGCAATCCTAAGTTATGACTGTCTTTTGTACTTGATATGAGAGACAACAGGGAGTGGGTGAAGAGATGAAGGAAAGAGAGAGACAATCCTAGGCTGTCAGTCAAAGAATATGTTGTCTGCAGCTTTCTCACCCAGATGAAATGGATGCTACAGAAATTGAGATACAAGGCAGTGAGAGCAGAGGTGAGAGTTTTTCCTCATGGACAGATGTGAAAGGCCATATCACAAAGATGGTCTGAAGAAAAAGTCAGTCAGACTTACTCACAGCCTGGGTGCTGAAAGCTTGGAGAGACTTCTGTATCACAAATGTCACAAAAGTTTGCTGGGCTAGATGCAAACGGAAAGGATTGTGGCTCTTCAGAGCCTGGCCTGCTGGATCAGGAGGTGGGAGGAAGGCTCAGCACACAACCTTGCTTCAGATTAAAATTTCCAGAGATTGTTTTATCTACTGAAGTTATCCCTGCTATGGTTTAAACAGCAGATTAAAGACTTCTGTAGCAGTCGCCAATTCACCAACATTTCATTCTTCAGAACGTTGTTTTAACTCTTCCTTTTTATACTGGTAAATCAAAATTCTTTATGATCTTCAGTTTTTCTTTGGTTATGATGACTTTTTTTTCTTCCCTTCCCCGGTTTTGCTAGTTCTCATTTTATCTATGTATGCAATATTCTCTTCCAACTGTTTTGTCCAGATGATTCACTAACAACTGGACTAATGACCCTCTCTCTCCTTAGCAGCTGAGGGGGTGAGAGAATGAAGGGGTCAGGCCATCAGCTGCTGCAAATTGGTGCTGCACCATTGGTTTAATTGAAGCAGTGCCAGTTTACACCAGCCGAGAATCTGAGCCTGGGGCTCAGTTCAATCTAAGCACAAGGAAAACAGATCTCCAATCTGTTCATGTACCTAACGTTTGCTACCTAAAATATGTTAAAATTAATTTTTTTTTCTTATTGGTTGTTCAGATGAGCAGTACACAATTAAGGGTAAAAGAAAGACTTCAGTATCTGAAGATTGGATTTTCTTCTGATGACCCTCAGAAAGACAATAGCATCTTCACACTTTATATATGCACTTCTGATCTGATTTTGAAGTTAAAAAAATCAAAATAAACAGTAAAATCTAGGACATTGTCACAGCTTCATTAACTTAGTATAACAATGTTTGTTTTACACTTCAGTTTGCTGATGGTAACACTAGTTTTGGTTCATATCACATAAATTTTACATTAGAGCCTTTATAGACCAAGAAATAGATTGTAGCTACAACCACAGAGGGACTTTGGTAACCCTGCTAGGGATTTTCCACCTCAGGGTTTATAACAACAGACTTTTTTTTTTTTTTTTTTTTTTTTTCCCATTAACTGCTGGAAAGGAGCAGAAATAATTTGCAGCACTGAATTCTTTGGTCAAACCCTTCTCTTTCTTTACCTGTTGAAGTGTTGGCCTATGCAAAATATTGTGTTTAAAAGCTAGAAGCCTTCCCACTGCTTACTGGAAGGAATTATACCACCAGCTTCTCCCATCCTTGGGGTACAGATTTGGTTTATTCCCATGGACTCAATGAGTTGGAAACTAAAAATCTGAAACCATGTTCTATAATTAATTTTAGTTTAGCTTTAACCAATAAAAATACCAATTTTCAAAGTATTCAATGTATAGTCACCTTTTTGGAAGTAGTCAAGATTGGACCGTGGATTGGAAAATGGCAGTCACTTGGATTTTGACATCTGTGTGGAGAAAACAGAGATGATATTACAAATTACAGGGAAGGAAGAGGCAGAACAACAACAGATAAAAACCTAAGGGTTTTTTTCCTTCCCCCTCCCCCCCCCCCCCCTTTTTTTTGGCAAAAAACCTGCTATAGAAACAAATGTAGATGAGGGGGGCACTGAGCCATATAGAAGTGAGTAATTATCTACTGTTACAGGCCTTATTATCTCTCCAAATGTTTGCTAAAAATTCTATTGGGCAACCATCTGGACCCTGAGCTTTAACATTGGATACAGAGTGGATTGTTGCTTTAACTTTTAGAGAGGAAAATTTCTTTCTTTAATTCTTTCCTGACATCCTGTGTTAAATAATTTAGTTGATTGTCTCCTAGATAGCTCTCTGCATCCTCAGAGTAAATATATTCTAGGTGTTATCCTCGTATAAAATATTATTTGAAAGTTTATATATATATATACATACTTTTTTTTTTTTTTTTTTTTTTTTTTTTTTTTTTACCACCAGAGGATCTGAAGACAGTTTGCCATCTGTTGTAAGGGTTTGCTAATGCGCCTATTTTCTCATCTATCCCTCTCTTTTTCTCTCACTTTTTAAATTACAAGGTTTAAAAATTTGCCTAATTGGTAGCCTCCCCCTATATCTCAAATTATGTACAATGCAACCTCATCCTTCAACATCATCTCTGTGTTAGAAACATAGCACTTCTCCTCTAACAATTTCCATTGTTGCTGTATTACTGTAGTTTTGAATAGCAAATATCATTTCCTTCATTCAGGCTGTGATAAATAATTCAATAACATGTCATCAATAGCTATAGACCAGTTGCTTAGCTTGAAACATGTCTGTAGTTTGCTGTGAAGGTCATTGCTATCAATTATGCACCTATCTTCCATGGAATGGAACGCTTCAATTTAGTGTTATTAATTGTAAATGATCTTTGTTCTTATGTAGGATATTTCATTGGCATAGATTTGCAGCTTTTTTCTTTTCTTTTTCCTAATTTCCAGATAGGAGGTGTAAGACTGAGTTTCAGCTGCCTGGTACAAAGTCATGATACTTCAGCAGCAGCAGAACCAGAAATAATAATCAGTCACCTAAAGTTCTGCACTTGCCTTTGGACATTTTCTGTGAAACCATGCAATGACCAAGCTGTGAGGCTTGTCCCGTGACAGTCCATATCACCTTGTCCTTACCCAGCGGTGGCTTTCAACTCTCCCCATTTTCAAGTTGCACACTGAAACTGTAATGGGATTGCAGTGCATTTGAATTTACCTTTTGAAATACAGCCCTCAGGCAGTCTTTGCCTTCCTCTAGCTGAGCAGAAATATGGGTGAAACAAGTTCTTGATTTAGCTGCCAATAAGTGTCCAAAGCTCTGCCTGACTGACAGTCTGCAGAGAAGCAGAGGGATCCCACTAGAGCTGGCAAGATGATTCAGTTAAGTCACCCTCAAGTCAAAGGTAGGAGTATTCCAGAAGAAAAGGAAAGACAAACACATGCCTAAGTCCCTTCCGTGTCTCATGTTCGTCCCTCCCTCCCCCTCCACTTTATCCAGGTGGAGAGAGGTCTGTGTCTTCCATCAGTAGTGCAGGATACATTGCCCAGGGCACACACTGGCAACTCCCACCCTTCACTTGTAAATTGAGGGAAAGGGAATCCAGATAATGTGCAGGCAGATTTTTCACAGAACTGCAGAATCACAGAATGCTTAAAGTTAGAAGGGATCTCTGGAGGTCATCTGGTCCAACCCACCCTCTTAAGCAGGGACACCTAGAGCACCTGTCTTCACCTTAGCAAGAGATATATTATAAAAAAGATAGAAAATAACAAATCTCCAGACACAATCCCATTTTCCTACTCCTCTCTTGCTGCAGATTTTTTTTTTCTTTTTTTTTCTTTTTTTTTTTTTTTTCTTTTTCCTCCTGAATCAACTTTCTCTTGTTCCTTCTGGCCCAGCAGTCTCTTCTGGTGGTATTAATTATTTCTTGGAATTGGTTGTTCTTATAATATTCGTCCCTTTGTGGCTTCAGTATTTCATAAGCTTGGATTATTCCAGCTTATCTGAGATCTTTTGGTTACAATATGTAAATAAAAATAACATTTCAGGAAAAGGTTAACATCTCACAAATGGCTTTTGCTTTTTCTAATCATGTTTAGGTTCAGAACTTTGGAGTCTTGAAGCATCTCTCACCAACTTCATGTGACATTGTTGACTATCAGAGAGTTCTGAAAGTCGGAAACAAAGAAACTGGGAACCAACACACTGGACAGCAGCCCTGCAGACTGGAATCTGGAGGTTGTGGTTGGTAGCATGCTGAACATGAGCCAGCAGTGTGCCCTGGCAGCCAGGAGGGCCAACTGTACACTGGGGTGCATCAAGCACACGGCATTGTTAGTCGGTCGAGGGAGGGAATTGTTCTGCTCTACTCTGCGCTGGTGCTGCTTCACCTTGAGTACTGTGTGCAATTCTGGGTACTACAGTACAAAAAAGATGTGAAACTGTTGGAGAGTGTCCAGAAAAGGGCTACAAAGATGGTGAAGGGCCTAGAGGATAAAATGTATGAGGAGCAGCTGAGGTCACTTGGCCTGTTCAACCTGGAGAAGAGGAGGCTGAGGGGAGACCACATCACAGCCTACAACTTCCTCATGAGGGGGAGTGGAGGGGCGGATGCTGACCAGCTAAAGACCTGAGGGAATGGTGTCAAGCTGTGACAGGGGAGGTTCAGGCTGGATATCAGGAAGAGGTTCTTCACCAAGTGGGTTATCGCATACCGGAACAAGCTCCACAGGGACATAGTCAAGGCACCAAGCCTGTTGGAGTTTAAGTGTTTGGACTGTTCAATTAGTCGCATTATCTGAATTTTTGGGTAGACCTGTGTGGTGCCTGGACTTGATGATCCTTATGGGTTCCTTCCAACTCAGGATATTCTATGGTTTTCTTCCCTTTCCCCTACCCCTTCCCATTCCCCTTCCTTCTCCCTCTTCCTCTCCCTCTTCTTCTTCCTCTTCCAAGTCCTCCTGACCCCATGGTATAATTTGGCCTTGAGTCCCACAGGTTCATGTAAATAAAGTTAAAAGAAACACACTTGTGTATGCAGAAGAGTGTTCCCTCAGTTACTTGGAATGCATGTACACACACATATATATAAATATATAAAAAGTCCAAATGTCAAGTATGACAGAGTGACACAAGTGAGCAGCCCAAGGACACCTAACTAACTGGTTGAATATACCATGTGAAGAGAAAGTTGAACCCCAGTCATAGCATCAAATAGTTTGACTAATAGTTTATTTAAATAAGTATTTTTAGTTAAACCTAACCTCTCCTGGATCTCATCATTGTGTGCTTAAATTTGCTGATTGCATACTTGCCTTTTTTTTTAATACTGTCTTGCTACAGAAAAAAAAAAAAAAAAAAAAAAAAAAAAAAAAAAAAAAAAGTATGTGCCTATTACAAAGAGATCTTTGGAGCTGTGGCTCCAAATATATCTATTTGTCTTTTTTTTTTTTTTTTTTTTTTTTTTCCTCTTTCTTGCTCTCATGTCTCCCTGTATTCAACGTCCCCTCAGAAATGCAGATATGGTCTGCCCAAGGCATTATCATAAAGAATATATAGGCTGAATGAGGGAAGCTCAGCACATTTTTAAATGAAAAAGAACACCTGCAGTTTTGCTAGCTGGGATAAAAATGACAAGAGCTATGTATTCTCATGCTTCAGGGCATAAATTGATCAGTACCTAGGGTCAGGTACACCCCAATCTGTCACAATTAGGAACATTCGCAGAGTTTTAAACTTTTTCTGGAAGCAGCTGGCATTGGCTGCTGTTGCTGACAGACACAGTAGGGTAGGTGGTCTGCTGCCTGTCTGAGGTGCAGGAAGAGCTGAAGTTGTTACAATACAGCTTATACGGAAAGAATAAACCACTTTAAAATTCCACTGGGTGAGAACATTTACTTTCATCCTTGTAGCTTTAAGGTAGGAATCCCCTCTTCTCTGATCTAGAAGAATATTTTAACCATGGAGGCTTCTCTCTAAAAGTCTTGCTCCTAAGTCTTTGAAGCAGCTTATCAAGAAATTTTCTGTTCCATTTAGTCAAGCCCTGTTTAGTTGTTTTTGTTTTTTGCTTGTTTTTCTAAACTAAAAACAGTATCAGAAGTATTGTATTCAGATGTGATGAGATGCGGACAGGGGGGAAGAGGTGATACTTCCCTTTCTAGACTGGAGAGGAGCTATCAGCAGGTAGCTGTTCTCATAAGCATTGCTGGCTGGAGACCCTAAATGATGGCATGTTGAAATTTCTTATGAAGCTGAATGATTTCCATATCTGCAGATCCTCTTCAGTGGCATTAGTTATGCTAATAAAGTGGTGCGACTTTTCTGGCAGTGCTTGAGGCAGCTGCCAGGCTGTGACTGAAGACTCTATCTGGGGAAATAACTCAGCAAGTAAAATTCAGATGGCCAGCAACCTGCTCGTGTTCCTGTTCCTCATGCAGAGCTGTGTATAAACTCTATTGCTGAGTTTATAATAATCTGTGCCTAACTCATACGCAACCCCACCGGCATCTCAGACATTACTTTGCAAAGCTCTTTAGGACAACCCAAGTGTTTGTTTAATTTATGTGCTGACAGGCATTTCTATGACATCCATTGCCAGCATGCAGAAAAGGCTGGCAAAGTTATTAGGGGTAGAAAAGGAAAACAAAAGAGAGAGTCAGTTTGCACATTGTGCCAGATGAGCCCACCAGCTGCTGGAGAAAGAGGCATGTGCCACTCCAATAGCAAAAGGAGACAGGGTGAATGCAAGATGAATCTGGATGTGAGATTGAACCCTTTCTTTGCACAGTGTTGGGAGCCAGAGCCAAGGTGGGTGGGAGGAAAGGAAAGAGCTGAAGAATTCAAATTCAATCCCTTACTCTTTAAAGAGAACCCCTGGAAATGTGCAGTGCACTGAAAACCCAATGGCATACAGTCATGTCCCTATGAAAAATCCCTTATAGGCATGAGCAACACTCCAAGTGTCAACTGGGCAAACTGGACTTTTCCAGGATCTATATTCACCTGATTATGTTTTAGAGTTTTTCCATTTTCCATTTTTTTTCCATTTGTTTAGAACCAGCATATAAAATTAAACAATGAACTTTAAGGAAGAAAATATCTTATGCCATCTTTACTCTTTTCTTCAAGAAATGTTGTTCATATGATTCTGCTCAGATAATGTTCCTTGTGAATATTCTCTCCTGTATGAAACAGAGTCAGGGGAAGGTCACTTGAGATAAGTTTATAGGACACAACTCTTTTTCTCAATTAATCATGAGAAACATAATTTTTCTCAGGCTGGTTTATGGACAAGTGATGCTTTCATGTTGCCCAGGATGAGTTTTCTGTCCTTGGTGACAATATAAAGTAACATGAAAAAGACAATCTTCTGTTTGTCTTTGTGATGGTTTTACTCGGGTGGGCGACCGAGCTCCACCACAACCACTCTCTCACTTCCCCTCCTCAAAGAGGAGCAGGGAGAAAATACAACGAAAGTGGCTCAAGGGTTGAGATAAGGACAAGGAGATCGTGCAGTAATTATTGTGATGGGCAAAACAGACTCAGTATAGGGAGATAGTAAGATTTATTGCCTATTACGAACGAGCTAGAGAAGTGAGAAACAAAGGAAAGAAACCAAAAGCACCTTCCCCCCCATCCACCCTCTTCCACCTCCTCCCCCCGAGCAGCTCAGGGGAGCAGGGGAATGGGGGTTATGGTCAGTCTATAGCAATTCTTCTCTGCTGCTCCTTCTCAGTCACTCTCGTCCCCTATGCTGTGGGGTCCCTCCCACGGGATGCAGTCCTTGCTGAACTGATCCAGCGTGGGCTTCCCACAGGCAGCAGCTCTTCAAGAACTGCTCCAGATATGGGTCCGTACCACGGGGTCCATCCCTCGGGAGCACACTGCTCCAACCTGGGTCTTCCAGGGCAGCAGCTCCTGCCAGGTCACCTGCTCCTGCGTGGGCTCCTCTCCACGGGCTGCAGGTCCAGCCCAGAATCTGCTCCGGCAGGGGTCTTCCACAGGCCGCAGTCTCCAATGGTGGATGTCCACCTTCTCCACCGTGGTCTCCTCCATGGGCTGCAGTGTGGAACCCTGCTCCACCGTGGTACTCCATGGGCTGCAGGGGGACAGTCTGCCTCACCATGGTCCTCACCACAGGCCACAGGGGACTTCTGCTCCGGCACTTGGAGCACCTCTTCCCCTCCTTCTTCACTGACCTTGGTGCCTACAAGGCTGTTCCTCACTCCTCTCACTCTCCCAGCTGCTGTGTGGCGCAGCGTTTTTTTTTTTTTTTTTTTTTTTTTTTTCCCTGTCTTAAATCTGCTCTCACAGAAGCACAAACAACATCACTTATTGGCTCAGCTCTGGTCAGCAGTGGGGCCCTTACCAAACATGGGGCAGCTTCTAGATCCTTCTCACAGAAGCCACCCCTATGGCCCCCTACTACCAAAACCTTGCCACATAAACCCACTACAGTCTTGCTGAGTGCCCTTCCCTTTAGGGCAAGGCATCATTGATCTTCTTTTCTTCTAGCTTTCTTGGCTTCATGGTTTTGTAGCTCACTCATGTAAATGAGGACAACATTTTGGTATATCACCTTCTCTTCCAACACTTCTCTTTTAAGAAGAAAGTCATTATTTAATTTCTTCAGTCCTGGAGAGAGAGTGGGGGAATGAAACATTGTTACAGACCTTTTAGTGAAGCAGCCCAAGACTCACCTCTATTTTCAGACATCCAAGTCACAGAGGAGTACGCAACGGAAAAAATTAGTCAGTCCAACAGAGCTTGGGACTCTCTGTACCTGATACAGAAGCAGAACTTCTCATGCTCAAGAAACTGTCATGCACTTAGTGAATTTTAAGCATTTCTGGATCAAAGTATAGGTAAAGAAGTAATAATAAAAAAAAATATCAGTGCAAGGTTATCCTGACCTTTTGCTCTCCCAGGTGGTAACACCTACCTGTAAACCTGTAATACCATACTGCCATTGCTAGCTCTGGGCCTCAAACTTTGTTCTGAGTTTGCAAGACCTCAGGACTTCTCAGGATCGCTCTGTTTGGACTTTTCTTAATCTGCCTGCGCATTTGTTTTATTGGATTAACTGTAACTGTAATTTTTCTAATGATCAGATGGCTATAACTAATTTGTTTTACTTCTTTGTATGCTTCTGCCCTGGATTTGTGACCTTAACACAGTGATGTAGAGTAGAGAAATATAGTCCTGGCAGAGGACTGGAGAAATGGAGCCATGCAATGAGATGAAGAGATGTACATGGATGTGGTGATGAGATGGAGGAACAGCTGAAAAACAGGGACCTCATGGCTATAGACGACTCACAAATGACGAGTTAAAAATGCACAGACCTGGAGATGGATGAAGCTAGTTTCAGGAGTAACAAAGAGAACAAAGAAATAATATCTAATGTATGTAGAAGGTATGGTATATGGTATGCTTGGACATAGAGCTGCAGATCAATGAAGTCAAAGAAAGGTGTAAAAATGTGTTAGCAAGCATGTGACTTCAACTGGATCCTAAAATCAAGAAGAATCCGTTATAATCAATATCATCCTCCTCCTGGAAAAGAACTCCAAATGCTTACAGCTTACTGTAACCACCCCACCACCACCAGAATAAAACTACTGACCTAGGAACCCCACAGAGCACAAAGTAGGTGAGCACAGCATTAGGAAAAAGGGAAGGAAATCTGGAGGTGTGTTTATGACAGTCTCAACGTCATTATTATAGTAACTTTTCCTGCATAGAAATATTCCTTCTCTTTCCAGTCTAATAAGATTGAAACATAATGATTAGACAGTTAATATTTTATTATACTAACAATAAACTCTTGGCTTCATATTTAAGATGAGTTTCCTGTGTGCCCAAAAACAAGATTTTGAGATTTTGATATACCGTCACTTTCAGCATTTGCTACAGTTTATCACTGCCTGAAACATGAGCTTCACAACCAGTTTAAGCTGAAAGACAACAAAAGCAATTACCTCATTCCCTCTCACCCAATACTTGTGGCTGAAAATTTTCTTATCAAAAATTGTCCCAGTTCTCACTTTCATATAGACCCATGGCCCCTGATACAACTGAAAAGACCTCTTTGTTATGAGATGTGTTCTCAGCTGTTTTAAGCTCAAGATCTTGTTTATGGGCAAAGAGGAAACATTTTATATATATGTATGTATGCATACATATGTATAAGTATATTAAATCAATAATTTATTGTTAGTAAAATTGAACCAGTAACAGACTAATCTAAGAATAATTATTAGTACAGATTTAATTGCACAAAATGCCAAAGGGTGCTTTGATAACAAACAGTTTCATTAACAACAACGAAAACAATAATAACAGTATAGAAATAACCATACTGCATGGCACAGATACATATTTACATCTGCCTAAGTTTCCAATTCAAAAAGTCAGAATTGCAAGTAGTAACTCCAAAATAATAGTTCTGAAGCCTTCCAGAAACAAGTGCACTTAATACACACACATTCACAGTTGTGTAACTCAAATGAGTGTCAAATATTATCAGTTTTGATGACTGCAGACAAAGACAGGAAAGACGTGAAGAGGGAGGACTTTATAAGTCAGCTTTGTCACCCAAATATTAGTGTGCTGCTGCACTACCAGCTTGCTGTTTGCTGTATTCTGTGCTATTCCCCTCTTCCAAAGATTTCAGTTATCCACTTGGAAAGTAGAGAGAAACTATTTTTCAGTCATCCAATCAGGGAACGTAAGATCTTGGGTACACAACACAGTTTATGGAACAGTGGAGAATGAATAGCTAAAGTGAATAATTCACAAACTATCCATAGGTTGCACTTTGTTTGTACAAAGTATTTGGTAAATACTTAAGAGTAACTATCACTTTCATAGTAATCAGGAATGGTTTGGGAGCAAAGGCTAAATCTCCTGAATAATTTATTCCCTAGGAAGAATTCAGATCACTCTCTTGTATTCTTTAGAGTCCCTCTGAGTGACATGCTAGCAAAAGGTACTGCGCATTAAGTGAAAGTTGGCTGGGTCCCAGGCTGGACAGAGTGTGAGTGTTTGGAGTACAACCTGCGGTGTCTAGAGAAACCCGCGTCTTCCTCTAAGCCAAGCTGCATAGACCACAGTACAGATGTACTCTATGCCAGGCTTCGCGTGTCAAGCTGATCCCTGCTACCACAAGCTGATGAAATCAGTGCTGAAGCATATGCAGCAGAGAGTGAAGTTTAAAAATACTACTACTACTATTCCTCCTCCTCCTCCTCCTACTAATAATAATAATAATAATTTAAAAAGTAAATTGATTTGCAGAAAAGACAGTATGATAAATACATTATTGTTCATTAATTAATAAGTTCCAGCAGTACTTGACCTCTATAGCTGGACTGCAAAAGTAGAAAAATATTTCTGCCCTTTATTGTTTCATATAGGAAGAAAAAACTGAACAGCATTTTATTCTTTTCCTTTGCATCATATTAAAGTTGGTTATTTTATGCAGGTCGGTTATCTATTTGTTTCTGCTTATATTAATATCTGTGGTCTTATTTTCCTGCTTTCTATTAAGATCTTACAGATAGTGAGATTAAAATAGCAATTGAATTTTGAAATTTAAGAAACTGAAAGAGGAAGACATTACTTGTGAGAGGAAGGATTGTGAAATGTTGTCCTAATTTTCAAAGTCAGAAGGTTCTTACAGTGTAATTTATTTACCAGCCCATAGTCATAGAAACACAGATAGAAATTCTTGTTTTCTTCATAGTTGAATATTCTTGTAATAAATTTATTTCAAATTCTACTGACCAAGAACTGTTTGGGTGTCTTCTTGATTGCAGCTGCTAGCAGAAGAGCTATTCTCTCTTCAGTGGAACTGAAGAAGCTTTATCATTGATTTAAATGCATTGATTTTTTCTTTGTACAACAGGTACGTAATTTCATTGGATTTTTCAGATTTTGAGTGCAGACAAGAAAACAATAATAAAGTTTCTCCATTGCTGACAATTTCTTTAGGAAGTATTTTCTCCCCATCTATTACAATAAAGGTGGTTATTTTTACTTCCTTACTGAAGGTTTCCTGAAAAAAAAAAAAAAAAAAAAAAAAAAAAAAAAAAAAAATG